>NC_042616.1:769453116-769714164 GCF_901001135.1 Rhinatrema bivittatum
ATCTTCCTGTTGGGGGGGGGGGGAAGAAGAGCGGAAGCGCCGCGCACAGCTTCCGCTCCCCCCCCCCCCCCAACAGGAAGATCGGTCGGCTGTACGCAGGAGGCCAGTGGCAGCAGGAGAGGCAGCTGATCTTCCTGCTCTGGGGGGGAGGAAGCGGAAACTGTGCGGCGCTTCCGCTCTCCTCCCCCCCCCCCAAACAGGAAGATCGGTCGGCCATACGGCCCAAAGATAGCAGGAGAGGCCAGCTGATCTTCCTGCTTTGGGGGGAGGAAGTTGGAAGCTGTGCACGGCGCTTCCGCTCCCCCCTCCCCCCGCAACAGGAAAGATCGGTCGGCCATATGGTTGTAGGACGCTTCCCCACGTGTGCCGTGATGTGGCGTGCCAAGCATGGGTTCTCCCTCTTCGCTGTCGCGGGGATGGGATCCCGCAACAGCCTTGCAGTTCTGGTGTCAGTTGGGTGGGCCTGGGTCTAAATTGGGTGGGCAGCTGCCCACCCAGGCCCACCCGTGGCTACGCCACTGCATTCAGAGTCACATGTGACAGGGCATGGAGAGCAAGCTTGAGGAGCAAATGTTACAGGTTTGAGGGATCAATGTGAGGGTGGGTGGGATGTGAGGATGACTAAAAGAATAGAAGTGTGGTCAGGTTTTAATTTGTAGACAAAAGGGAAGTGGGACTGTGGAGGCAGGGAGGGAATGGGGCCAGGGTGGGATGTGAACCGTGAGATGGACCGAGATCTTCCCCGTGAACTCTCTCCTTTCCCTAAACACAACACACACACTCTCTCTCTCTTATGCACACTTATGCACAAACACACCGTTCACACCCTTCCTGCTCCTTATTCCAGTGATCGTCCATTTCTAGCTCCAACAGTGTTCAATCCCCGGCCCTCCTTCACCCCCCCCCCCCCCCCCCCCCCCGGTGCTCACCCGCTCTCCTTCCCTGCAGCCTGCCTGGAAGGGAGAGGCTGCTCTGGGTCATGTCTGAAAAGAAGCAGTGGAGCGCCAGTTCCAGGCTGTTCTTGCACAAATCAAGCCCTGCTTGAGGTTGGAGGCTACAGAATCAGGGGCTGAGGAGGAAATGAGTGTGCTGAATTAGGAGTTGAAAACGGAGATGAATTCAGAGAAATCAATACCATGAAGGTCACAGAATGGAACCAGGGAATGTATGGGAGCAGCAGCAGTAAAGCAAAATCAATAAGAAAGTTTGTTGCAACAGGGTTCAGTAACCCCTGGCAGCCAGGTGGAAACTTGTAGCTGGGCACCCTGCCCTCCACTGCCGCTCGGAGCCAGAGGGCAATGGGCATTGCCTTTTGTGGTCACCAACCTCCTCTTCTGGCAGCTGGGATACAGTAGAGTGGGCACCCCTGTCAGGAGATGGATTTGCAGAGCTCGTATGCCAGCCTGTCTCAGTACTTCCTTAAAAATCTGCTTTTATTATTATTATTATTTATGATGATGATGCTTTGTTTAGGGAATACTAGATGCATGTGCAGCACTCTGCAGAGGTACACAATAGACGGCCTTTACTCCTTAGAGCTTACAGTCTAGTCAAGACAGACAAACAGGACACATAACAAAAACAACAGAGGGGACAGTGCAGTTCACTGGTGAATTTTCATTGCATATCATCAGATGTGATGTTGGGACTGTAATATTTAAGAGGTAATTTTCAAGCACATGTGGGGTTTTTGCACTTAAAAATATCATATATGGGCATAAGTAACATATATGGGCATATATGCCATTTTATAAACCTCGTGAGTATATACCTACTTGCAGTAAGATGAATACATCTTAACAGGAGAAACAGAGGCAATTCAGGAATGTTCTGGGATGGGGTGTGGACGTATATTTGGTAACAGGTATATGCACATACATTGCCAAACCTGGCTGAACACTTTTTACACCTGCATTTGCAATTGGCCTTGTCTTTTGTCAGAAGTACTTGGGTGGGAGGTCTGGGTGAACTGGTGGATGTTCAGGGTAAAGTGCTGGAGGGTCTAGGTGTATAAACTGGTGGAGATATCGGCAAACCAGTGATTCCAAGAATGCACAGAAGTATTTTCAGAAGTGGAGCACACACATAGGGGTAGATTTTTAAAAACTGCGCGATCGCGTACTTTTGTTTGCGCAGCAGGCGCAAACAAAAGTACGCTGGATTTTATAAGATACGCACATAGCCGCGCGTATCCTCTAAAATCCTGGATCGACGTGCGCAAGGCTGCCGATTTTGGGCAGCTGGCGCGCGCCGAGCCGCACAGCCTGCCTCCATTCCCTCTGAGGCCGCTCCGAAATCGGAGCGGCCTCGGAGGGAACTCTTTCGCCCTCCCCTCACCTTCCCCTCCCTTCCTCTACCTAACCCCCCCCCCCCCCCCGGCCCTATCTAAACCCCCCCCTACCTTTATCCATGGATTTACGCCTCCCGGAGGGAGATGTAAATCCATGCGCGCCAGCGGACTGCTGGCGCGCAGAGACCCAACCCGGGGGTGGTTCCGGAGGGCGCGGCCACGCCCCCGGAACGCCCCGGCCCGAAACCATGCCCCCGGACCTGTCCCTGAAACGCCGCGTCCCGCCCCCAAAACGCTGCGTCGTTGGGCCACGCCCCCGACACGCCCCCGTCCAAAAACCCCGGGACCTACGCGCGTCCCGGGGTTCTGCGCGCGCCGGCGGCCTATGGAAAATAGGCCGCCGGTGCGCAAGGCCCTGCTTGCGTAAATCCAGGCGGATTTACGCGAGCAGGGCTTTTAAAATCCGCCCGATACTTTATAAAATACCTGGCTCTGCATTTAATATTGGGTTATGCGCACATTTTCACAATTATTACAGGTATAAAATATACCCTAAAATTGGGTCTTTATACTTGCAAAATTCTATTCAGGTTTATGTTCTCTCTGAAGGTAAAATGAGACTTTGCATTCTGTCAGTTAGTAAACCTGCTGCGGTCCCAGTTGCAAGTCTCGTGACCGGGCCCTTACCTCCTCCTCCGACGGGGTCCGCTGCCTGCTGGGCCTGCTTAGGCTTTCCTGCGGCGGCGTCTCCACAAGGGAGACGCCGCCGCAAGGGAGACGCCGCAAGGGAGACGCCGCCAAGCCTCGGAACCAGGCCCCTCCCCTCCTAGGCGCGCGCAAGGAGGGACTATTTAAAGGGCTTTTCCCGCCAGACTTTGGGCCGCCCCCAGAAGTGACATCAGACGCCGGCAAAGATTTAAGCCTGGCGTCTGACTGATCATGTCGCCTTGCAATGAGGTTCCTGCCTTGGGTATTAGTTGCACTTGTATTAGTTGCTGTGTTCTGCTTTCCTCTCTGCTTGGATCTTCAGTTGCTTCCTGTTCCTGGTTCTGCTTCAGTTCCATCTCGGATCTTCTGTTCCAGTTCCTAGTCCCGCTTCAGTTCCAGCTCCGGATCTTCTGTTCCAGTTCCTGGTTCTGCTTCAGTTTCTGCTCCGGATCTTCTGTTCCAGTTCCGGATTCCTCCTGGCTTGCTTCCCTGGTTCCTGACTCCAGCCTGCTTCTGACTCTCCGTGCTGCCGCCCGCCTCGACCTCAGGTTTGCCATCTCGTCTATCCGCTGCCTTCACCTAAGTCCCAGCGGCCCGGGTCCTGCACGTGCCTCTCCCGGAGGGATAACAGGCTTCCAAGGTGGAAGACTTTGTGAGGGATCACAGGCTTCCAAGGTGAAGACTTTGTCTTCTCTTCCAGCCTCGCTGCCATCACCTAAGACCCAGCAGCCCGGATCCTCACAGGCTCCTCCCGGGGGGATCACAGGCTTCCAGGGTGAAGACCGGCTCTACGTCCAGCTTGGCTCTGCCTTCCAGCCTACCTCATCACAGCGGAGTGCTCTTCTTCATCCATCCCACTCCGTCAGGCTGGTCCAAGGGTCCACCGTTACGTCCGCAAGAAAATCCTATCTGAACATTCACTGGGAGGTCCATATTCAAAGCCTTTTAGACGGATAACTTGTTATCTGTCTAAATGGCAAAAATGGCATATTCTGTGACTTACCAACTACATTCTAGATGGATAACTAGTTATCTGGATAAGAATTTACTGGATAAGTCAGGGGAGTTCAGGGAGGGGGGGGGGGAGCAGGGGGCATTTCAGGGAAGAAGCAGAGTTAGCCGGATACATTCATGTGGCTAACTCTGGCTGTGCCACTGACCTGTCCTAAAGTTAGCAGGATAAATAACTTTAAGATAGCCGGTTATACTCAGTGGTGCGAGCATGCTGCTGAATATACACTGCCAGATAGCCAGAAGTTTATCCGGCTAACTATCCGAGCCTCATAGCGACTGAAAACGGACCTATGGATCTTGTATATTTTTAGTCACTGCTGCTAGACTCTGGATCACTTTTACTCCTGATCTCTGACTATTAGATAATTATTTATAATTTAGGAGGAAATTAAAAACTCATGTCCATAAAGGCCCGTGCATGCAAATTTCGGAGGTTTCATGCTTGACCGAGCCTTGCACATGATGCGCGCATTTTTGGAAGGGCCCAGCCATGCGTGTTACTCCTGTTATGAGCCGAAGTGCCAGGCCTCTCAAAAGGGGTGGTCTGGGGGTGGGGGGCGGGAAAGGATGCACCATTAGACTCTTGTCCCAGGGAAGCGCATGCCAGCCAGCAGCTGCCGCGGGAAGATACTTCTGCTCTGGAGGAGCAGTAAGTATTGAAATAAAACATAGTAGGTGGTGAGGGGAATGGGAAAGGGGAGGGGAGGGAAGGGAATTCCCTCAGAGGTCTGCTCCTTAATTGGAGTGGACTGAGTGGGAGCTGGAAAAAGGGCCGCTCACATTGCTGCAAGTAGTTTTGAAAATTCACCCCCCCCTCGAGTGCGCCAGTCGCGGGTCATCCCACCAAGCATGCGCAGATGTTAAATCCGTTCGCGCAGGTGCGTGCAGACACCGTATTTATAATATGCCCACGTCACCGCACACATGTTATAAAATCAGCACGTGGGTCTTAAATCAACCCCTTATTTTTCATCTTTCTATTCAAATGATTGATAGAAAGAGTGGGGATTTGATTTTCATCTTCTGAATCATGATCGCTGCTGTTTTTCTGTTTCCTATTTTCTGTTTTAGCTTTTAGAAATTTTAACATTTTTAATTTTTTGGTTAGTGTAACCACGTATTATTAATTTATTTTATGTTTATGAACATGTAATGTGTATTTACTATGTTGTTTTTGTATTTATGACTGCTTTTATGTGTATTTAATTATGCATGATATGATATACCTCTCAGGGTGCAAACTTCTTTGAACCTAAGGGTTAAAAAGAACCATAGATAAATAAATTACTGCATGAACCTTCCAAAGCACCAAAAGAGGGCAAAGGGCATCAACACTGTCATGACCAGCCCAAGGCATAGACTGAGATGTATGGCAGCACACACAGTGGCATAAAAAAGCATGTTTACTTACTATATACACTAAAACATGGTGCAAAAGTCACACATAGAAATATTAGTAGTATAGTGTTACAGTATCACTGACACTTTTACAAAGAGAGTGCAAGCTGCCCCCATCACTGCCAGTCACTGGTCACTCCACATGCTGCAAGAGAAAATCAATCTATTTTTTTGTACATTTCTTAGAGACACTGACACACCCCTGCCTATCTGCTGTAGAAGAGGACTGCAGTCTTACCCTGCTGATATACAGTTACACTGTAAACCTTCTGGCAGAGAAATTACAGTTTCTTCTGTTGCAAGCAGCACAACTAGGACACAGAGGCTCTGACTATAAGAGTACACCTAGCTTTCTCCTCTTCATCTAAAGCTTTGTTTTTCAGATCTTTTCTTTAACTCTGGAACTTTGAAGCAAGGAGCTTCACAATCTCTGCCTTCTGTCTCTGAGATCCAAAAGAGGAATGACTGAAAACAAAATGGTCACTGGCTGCTCCAAATGCTCTTATTTTATTTTCACCTAAAAAAAATAAATGCTGAACTCAATCCATGCAGCTTCCAGTTGGGATAGGCTGTTTGAAAAAGTGATTGGTCCCTTTTCCTTCTTTGTTCATCCCCAACCAGCTTTGCTCTGTCAAATTTGCTTCCCCCATAGATTGATTTGGTTCCCCCATAGAACCAAATAAGCCAAAAAAGATTTGAATTTTTTCCCGGGAACTTCACCATTACATTTAATACTGCTTAACGGAACTCAAAAGATTGCCAAACTGAACAGAAAATAAACTCATTTGGATCACATTTTCACATTCTGATCATCTGCATGCACATCCCTATTAAATAGATTGGTAAAAAACAGTCTCAGTGGGGCGAAAAGAAAAACATAGAGACAAAAGCAGTAGAGAAGAAAGAAAGACCAAGCTGCTGACAGTGAGCAGTGTGTTCAAAATCCTTGAGAAAACAGAAACGAGAAAGATAGGACAATGGTAGATAAACAATGCTTGAGATAAGAAGACAGGGCAGATAATGGTGACTTTTAATCTGAGAGAGGAAGAATCAGAGTGAGGAGTTGAAGATGGCCAGCATAGAGGGAAGAAAAGCATCAGATCAAGGAGGATGGATAGGGTTAGGGTCAGTCAAAGCTTGTAGAGGAATTGAGGCAGGATGCAGGTTTTATAGATTTTCAGGGAAGGAATTTGGGGATCAGACAGAGGGAGACGAGAAAGAAGAGGGAGGAGGGGAAGAATGAATCCACAATCCATTGGGAGCACTGAGAGGAGTGGATCACCTTGCTGGAGGCCTAAAAGAGTCAGTAAGTACTGCTTGGGGAAATTTTAAAACTTAAAAGTATTGGGGCTATATTATTTGGTGTGTTTGTGTCTGTAATGAACAGCTAGTCAGACAAAGGCAGGCAAAAACCAGGCGTTTTGTGTGTTGTTTTAAATAGGTAATCAGAAAGGCAGGCAAAAACCAGAAACGTGTGTTAGTATTTCCCAACCCTCCTACCCCACTCTCACCCCACCCCAGCTCATCCTTTAATTTATAGGCAGGTGACACTTTAACTCTAAAACAAAATACAAAAAATTAATCAGTCTTTTAATTTAAATTCAGAAATTCCCCACACCTTATCAAGAGGTTAACCATTCCCTTGTAGGTCACTACCAGATATATAGTGAATACACTAATACATTTAAAGGCTCCTATTGTACGCAGTCCTATACCCATAACAACCTAAAACTTAGGAACTGAACAAATGTAAGATGAAGGCAGCAGTCCAGCAGCAAGGGGTGTGTGTGTGTGGGGGGAGGGAGCTTCCCAGTATTCTGCACAGAATGTCACATGTATGATTTTTTTACCCGCCAGTGAGAAGTTGTACATGTGCATGCGATGCAAAGAGCTCCTGTCTCTCAGAGAACGAGTCTGATCTCTGGAGGCTAGAGTGGCAGACCTGGAGGAGCTGAGGCAGACAGAGAGGTTACATTGATGAGACCTTCAGGGACATAGTAGTCCAAGTCCCAACTCCAGTCTGGCAGCCCTGGTGCTGCCTTGGAGGACGAAGGTCATATTTATACATAATCTAATTCATCTCAGCAGTGTATGGGTATTCTGAGTTGATACATCAACGTTAATTACAAGGTAATTAGTGTGCTTTGATAGTTATAACCTGTGGTTTCCATTTCGTTATCCTATGTATTATACTCTGTATACATTTAACATCGCTCAATACATATTGCTCAATCTGTTAGCATCATCTGGGGTTTTGACAATGAGTTTTATGTTAATTCATAAGCTTTTCTATAAAGCCAAGTTTTCAGTTCTGTTTTCAAACTCTTTCTCTCTGTTATCTGTCATAGACACTCTGGAAATGCATTCCATAGTTTAGGGCCCGCTATGGATAACACTCTGTCTCTTTTTTGTGTTAGCTGTGTGTTCCGTATTGTGGGCACCTTTAGAAGACCTTTGTTTTGCGATCTTAGGGCTCTCTGTGAGATGTATGGTTGAAATGGCATTCCCATTAAGCATGGGTAATGTTACTGATGATATTAAAATCAGAATTAAAACTTTGTAATGAATTCTGGATTGCACTGGGAGCCAGTGCAGTGCTATCAGTGATGTGGTCAAATTTTCCTTGTTCCTAGTAAGAGTCTGGTAACTGTATCTCGAAAAAGATATAGTTGTACTGGAGAAAGTGCAGAGAAGGGCAACCAAAATGATAAGTGGCATGGAACGGCTGCTTTCATGAGGTAAGGCTAAGGAAGTTAGAGCTGTTTGGGGAAGAGGCGACTGAGGGGGATATGATAGAGGTCTACAGAATCATGAAAGGACTTGAAAAGTTAATATAAATTGCTTATTTACTCTCTCAGATAATTGAGTGACTAGGGGTCACTCTATGAAGTTAGCAAGTAGCTCATTTAAAACAAATCAAAGAAAATTCTTTTTCACTCAGCGCATAGTTAAGCTCTGGATTCATTGCCAGAAGATATGGTTACAGCAGTTAGTGTAACTGGGTTTAAAAAAGGTTTGGATAAATTCCTAGAGGAAAAATCCATAAACTGCTATTAATTAATAAGCAATAGTAGTTGGATACCTCCCAAGTACTTGTGACTTAGATTGGCCACTGTTGGAAACAGGATGCTGGGCTTGATGGACCCTTGGTCTGACTCAGTATGGCAATTCTTATGTTCTTATATTTTTATGTAATCCATAAGATTTAAAAAAACAAAAAAACAAAAAGAAAAAACCTCATGGAAGAGATTAGAACGTTCTCTTTGTCAAGCATATTAACTTTCCTTAAATATGTATGCACGTAGATATATATGCAATTACCAAGTCCAAAATATTTCAAATGTATCAGATTATTTTTCAAATTTCTTTTAGATTACCTGTCTTTAATTGTCTTGTTTTCACATTAAATGCCGTGAGCACCTTCCTGTCCACTATCAGGGGTGGAAGGAAAGTGAGAGTGTGGGGTGGAGAATATAAATGATTGCAGGTGTACAGGGCTTGATTCGTATCGATAATTTTGACAGCAAAGGAAATGGGAGTGCGGGGGGGGGGGGGGGGGGGGGGGGGGGGGGGGGGGGGGAGGGAACTGAAGAGTGAGCTTTTTAAATTTGCTTACTAACTATGAAACGGTGGGAAGAATGAAATGCGTTTTTTACACCGAGGGCTGTCTGTTGTCGCTCAGTCCCGTGAAAGGGTTAAATCTCAATGTCATCCTTCCTGTTGCCCACTCTGTAACCTGCTTGACTGGCCATTCCATTGCTTGGCTTAAACCTTTCTAGGTTTACTTATCTCCTTTTGATGTCTGGCAATGTTTGGTTTACTAGCGCCAGTGGCCTGTGTTGACTCTGTGAGTGTATGGCTTTCGCTGAATCCCACTGCTTTGCCTTTATGAGCTCCCCCCTCGCAAGCCAAGACCATACATCTACAGACTCAACGTTTCAGGTTTGGTGAGGTTAAACATGAACTTCATTTATATACTTGCTTCTGCTTGCCTTCCCTGCTGTAATTAGACTGTTGTACTGAACAGAGAAAGGACCGGCAGTATTACAGCCAAGGGACAAACTAAAAGGAGATACATTTCCTCCACATTTATATTCCTGTTTTGTTCTTGTACGTGAAAGGTGGAACTAGGAGGAGATGTCGTATGTTCATCTACCCGAGAAGGCAGAGCACAAATGAGAAAGAGAAAAAAGAGAGAGGATCTTGCAAGCAGAGGTGACCCTGGAGTATTTGGCACCTGGGCCAGATACTTCTTGGCACCCCTCCAATATAACATTTTAAAATTTCCTAACATCGATAAAATATTTCAGAGCAGCAGACATCAAATAACGCCCAATAATTACAAACTAATAAGGTAATTAAAAATCTCCCGCGCTCCATATCTGTCATCCTAAGATTGTTGTAGCTTGGGGGCACAACATGCACACACACACACACATATATATACAGTATGCTCCCTCTCTCTCATACACTCACTACATGCTTGGTGAGAGACAGAGGGAGCCATGTCTGTGTGGTGTGAGGGTATACACATTTCTCTGTACCTCTCTCACACACAACACTGGGCCGGTATTTTAAAAAGGTTACGCACGTAACCGGTCTTATGCTCGCCGGGCCTATTTTAAAAAGGCCCGGCGACGCACATAAAAACCCGGGAAGCGTGTAAGTCCCCGGGCTTTTCTATAGGGACGGTCCGGGGGCAGGGCGGGGCGGGGGCAGGGCCAGAGGCCTCCGACACAGCGGCCATTGCCGCTGTGTTGAAGGATCACGTGCCGGCAGCCTGCCCAGAGGCAGGCGCAAAAGGTAAATAAAAATTTTTTTGGGGGGGTTTAGAAAGGAGGAAAGGTTAGGGGAAGGGGTGGGAAGGTCGGGTTAGGGGGAAGTTCCCTTCCAGGCCGCTCTGATTTCGGGGGAACGGGGGAAGGCAGCGTGGCTCGGCGGATGCAAGGTGCACAATTGTTATAAAATCGGGTGCACCTTTTTACAATCTACCCCATTGTGTCTGACTCACACACACACACATGCTTCCTCTGTCTCTCTCTCATGCACACATGCAGACAAAAACTGAACTGGAAACCACACAAGCCAGAAAGCAGAAAATCACTGTTCCTCAAAACAAGACAATCAAGAAATATAAATCAATCAGAAGATACATTTCAAAACAGCTGAGGAATAGAATAATATTCATAATTAGAAGCTCCTGCACAAATTTTAAAAATATTCTAAACACTGATAAAATATTTCAAAACAGCAGACATCAAATAACACCCAGTAATTAAAACTAATAAGGATTTTAAAAATCCCCCACTCTCCAGACCTGTCACCCTAAGAATGTTGTGAACTGGGGATACACACATACACAAACAAAATATGCTCCCTCTGTCTCTCACACACATACACGTTTGGTGAGAGACAGAGGGAGCTTGAGTGTGTGCGGTGCGTGTGCGTGAGAGACACACACGTTTCCTCCATCTCTCTCTCTCACATACACGCTTCCTCTGTATCTCACACACACGATTCAGGTCTCACACAGGCACACACACACACTTCCTCTCTTTCACTCTCACCCCCGCACACAAGCACCCTCTCATACACTCCTACAGGCACCCTCTCATATATATCACAGGCATACAACACTCACTCTTCTATACACTCACCATCACACACACACACTCACAGACACACACACATGCATATACAAACAGGCTCTCATTCGTTCAGATAAGCTCACACACATCATGGACTCCAGTGTCTTCAGGCCGTGGTGGGATGAGTTCCACCACGGCCCGAGGACCTCCTGTTATGTTCAAGCCATCCGGCCCACTGATCTTCCCGCTTGGGGGAGAAGGAGCGGAAGCTGTGCGCAGGCGTTTGCACACGCAAGCCCGCCCACACACAGCTTCTGCTCCCTCCCCCCTCAAGCAGGAAGATCGGTGGGCCATACGGCAGCAGGCAACAGGAGAGGCTGCGGACTGGTCAGGCCCCGCTGGCGGCCCGCCGCCTCCCCGAGTGAGTTATGCAGGGTTTGCTCTCTTCGGCTGGCAGGGCTTGAGCTCCCTGTCGGCCCCGCTGCTCGTGGCTGGAACGCGTCCTCTTCGGCTGGCAGGGCTTGGGCTTCCTGCTGCCCCTCTGCTCCTGGCTGGAACGCGTCCTCTTCGGCTGGCAGGGCTTGGGCTTCCTGCTGCCCCTCTGCTCCTGGCTGGAATGCGTCCTCGCTCCCTGCTGCCCCGCTGCTCCTGGCTGGAGCATTTCTTCTTTTCTTCGGTCGGCAGGGCATGGGTTCCCTGCCAGCTGCTGCTCATGGCCAGAACCTTTCTATTTCCCGGGTGATGACAGGAGATTGATTGGTTGCACAGTCGCTGGCACCCCCCTCCTTGTCATCACCAGGGGTGGCCCACCTTCCTTGCCCTCTCCCCCCCCCTTAGCACGCCTCTGCTTGCAAGTGATTACACGCTGCTCGCTCCCCGCTGATGGTGGTGGGGGTGGGGAGTCTTTTAGACATCCGTGTGGAGAGGAAATGAGGAGGATGCCACCTCACCTCACTACTGCCCCTGATGTTTTCCTCCGGTTCCTGCTGCTCCTGCTGAGGCTTTGCCACTTTACCTTGCTGGTCAGTTTTGACTTTGCTCCCTCCCTGCTGATGTCGTCTGGAGGAGCTTTGTAGTCCATCTGAAGGCAAGGGTGGATAAATCCCGAAGGGGATGAACCGAAGGGGGTTGCCCCTTTGGGAGCTTCTTCCAGAGTGACCAAGGGATTGGGGGCTTGGGACTTGCTGGGAGTGGAAATGAAGGGTGGGGTGGGGGTGGGATTATAACGTGTTTTATTATATTTATTGTGATGCAGCAAATTGTTTTATTATGCATTTTTTATATTATGCTTTGTATCTATCTATCTATCTATCTATTTAAACCATTTATATTCCACCAATCCACAACTCTTGGTGGATTACAGAAATACATGCATAATGTTAGGCACGACATGAACCCAAAATCAGATACATATTTAAAACTAACAATATAAAGCATAAACTAATTAAAACCAACCATTACATCAGTTCAACTTACTAATATCTACATAAAAACACAAAAAGATAAAATCCCCACTTTCTCTGCCCCAGAGTGATAACAACCCAACTAGGCTAGTGTATAAAAATGAGCTTTAAGTATCTATCTGAAACGGGACTGTTGCGCGTCCTGGCCACGTGGGTGCCGCGACCGGGCCTGCTCACCTAGCGCTGCCCTCAACTAGCTCCGGTCTCGCCGCTGCTGCCAGGTCCCGCCATCACCGTCGCTCACCACAGCCCTCTCCGGCTTCCTCCACGCTGCAGCCCTCACAGCGGAGCTCCCATCGGGGCTCCGAGTCTTCGGCCGCCAGGGACCCACCCCTAGGCGCGCGCACGGCCAACGAGCTCCGATTTAAAGGGCCAAGCGCGTGAACACCAATGGGGTTGGAGATTGATGACATCCACTTGAAGCCCTATATAAAGCGAGGTCCTGTCCCCAGGACCTCGCCTTGTTCAATCGGGTCGACACCGTGGTGTAGTAAGCTTGCCTATCCTGTGTTCCAAGTATCTCCTTGTTCCAGCGTCTCCTTGTTCTTGAGTCATCTGGTGTTCCCGTATCCTTACTCAGGTAGTACCTCTCGGACTGATCTCTGGACTGACCTCAGCCTGCCTGACCATTCTCTTTGTCTGCTGCCTGGAACTGACCTCTGCCTGCCTGACCATTCTCTTCGTCTGCTGCCTGAAAACTGACCACTGCCTGCCTGACCATTCTCTTCGGCTGCTGCATGAACTGACCAATGCCTGTCTGACTACTCTCTTCGTCTGCTGCATGGAACCGACCCTCGCTTGCCTTGACTACGCTCAGGACTGACCTTGGTATTTGACCCTTGCTTGACTGACCACTTCTGGACTGATACTCTGGCTCTGACCCTTGCGCTTCACTCGGACACTCTCTTCTGGCCTACTGTGGCTTCCAGACCAACCTGCTTGGAATCCACCCACAGCCTTCACCTGACTAATCCTGCAGGCGCTGCCTGCCTCGCCCGGAGAACCTTCTTGAACTGTTACCTCCCTGAGGTCTCTGGAGCTTCCAGTTCGGGTCTGGTCCATCCTCCCTGCATCAGCTGTGCACCCTTGCTCGTGGTGGGCATACCCCTCCGCTACCTCTTTGGGAGACCATCTAAGGCCCACTTAAGACCATGCGGTCCGGGTACCCAAGGGCTCAACTTGCGGAAACCCTGGACTGTTATGGTGAAGCTCCAGCTAGCCTCTGTCTCCTCGTGTGCTCCGCCTCCTGGTGGCAGGCACTCTCTGGGTCCGACCAGAGGGTCGTACCAATCCTGCACCAGGCCAAGGGTCCACCTCCAGCGTAACAGGGACAAATCCTTTTCCTCAATAATTTCCACCAGAAAATTATTTCAAAAATTAGGACCTGCAATTTTAAACCTCTAATTTCAAGACTCTATTTATTGTGTTACTCTTATAGAAGGAATTTCCAAAAGACATTGGGACGTTGATTGTATATAATGGCTTGGTCGGTTCCACCGCACCACTGATGAAAGAGCTAGATTCCACTGAGCTTTAAAATATTAATAGTAACACCTTAATTTTATTCAACAACTAATTGGGGGGCCAAAACAGAAATGCTAAAACTGGTGTTATGTGTTTCCTTAAGTTCAAACCAGAAACCAGCCGGGCCGCTGTTGCTTATATTTATTGCAACAAAATCATTATTGTTGGGTGGGGTGCTCTATCCCTTTCCTAGTGAGGGTTGGAAAAAGGAAGAGCTGCATTTGGGACTGTTTATACTATTTTGTGTTTTCCTATGTTTTACTGAAGGATTTTATATGATGCTGATAGCTTTAGGTCCCCTTGTAGGGGAGTAGGACAGTATATAAACCTAAGAATAGAATAGAACTGAATAGATCCTTGGCAGTGTGGGCAGAATAACTGGAAAGGCTGGTTGGTCTTTTTCTGATATCATTCACTATATTACTATGTTATAAACCCTGTTATTAAATCTGAGTTTAACTTTGAGGGTTTTTTTTAAATTCTTTAACTAGCTCCTCTGTAATTCCTCCAAACCCCTGGAAATAGCCATGTTTGGAAGAAAATCACAACTTCTGAGGAACTGGGTTCAGACTGGTTCATGCAGTCTACATGATGTCATTTGTAATATCCTAGATAACATAGATTAATTAGCTGGTGGTAATGTGTAACTCTGGTTAATACGGCTGCATCCTGGTGTATGGGGGAATTGCATTGAAGCAGCTTTAAGGAGTTAAAAGAAACAATGACCTTCTTAGTTAAATATGTAATTGATAAAAGATAATTAGTATTGCTTGGCATGTGTACTTTGAAATATTGCCTAGCTATTTTTTTTAAATATAATCATGAGACAGGTCTAGTTAGATTTAAGAACCCAGAAGTTACTTTTAGAACTGACTAGTTTTCTGTATTTATCAGTGCAGTGGTTCAGGCTTTGTTGGACTGAGTTGAATTAAATGTCGTGTTTCCCCCCTTTAAAATATTTCATTATTTAAAAGTCATTTTGCAGAACTGAGCTATAGAGCCTTGGGGTAGATTTTAAAAAGGAGCGCACGGGCGAACATGTGTGCGTGCTACCCAGCGCGTGCACGTGTACGCCCGATTTTATAACATGCGCATGCAGGTGTCCTGGAAGGGAACTTCCCTTCCCTCTAATCTTCCCACCCCTTCCCCTAACCTTTCCCCCTCCTAGCCCTATTCTAACCCCCCAAAAATGTTTATCTTACCTTTTGCGCCTGCCTCCGGGCAGGTCCAAGTTGTGCGCGCCGGCAGGCTGCTGGCACGCGATCCTTCGACAGAGCAGCAATGGCCGCTCTGTCGGAGGCCACGCCCCACCCCGCCCCCTTCCCCCCCCTTTTTGCAAGCCCCGGGACTTACGCGCGTCCCAGGGCTTACGCGCGTCACCGGGCCTTTTTAAAAATAGGCCCGGCGCACGTAACCCTTTTAAAATCCGGCCCTTAATATTAAATTAATAGGACTGCCTTCAAGGTGAATGATTAAGTTGACTGGATAGTCAATGCAGTGTGTTGCTTGACACACTGACAGGCTGCCGACACCTTGCATCAATTTGTATGTTTAAGTTGTTGTGGGAGATCAAGTTTCTCTAAATGTATTACGTTTCCCTTTTTGTTTGAATTATTAGCAGATACCATAAACAATGCTTGTTGTGCATCTCTTTCCCTATTGGTAGCTCTCTCTCTTTTTCGTTTCCATCCCTCCCCACCCCACCATCTCTCACTGGAGCAAGTTGGTGAGCTGATGTGACCCAGAATTTGATCATTCTTTTCCCCTTAATTGATGATTCATTATTGAAATTTAATTCAGCATTCTGATCACTTATGCAAAATATTTTATATACAGTTACTTATTCTAATTAAAAACTGTGCTCAGAATCTATGAAGAAGTATTGCAGTCTGAATGCAGATTGGAGTTACTTGTTTGAATTCAATTTATTTTCCATATCTGAAAACACCCAATGGTGAGATGCTATGAAGAGGAAAGATTCCTGATTGCTCATATGTATTAAGCTCGCCAGCCCGTGGGCTTCTCCATGGACCGCCACCCTCACCTCTACCCTGGTCTAGTGCAGCTATCTGGTACGTGTGGCAGGAATGCTGCCACCCAACACAGCAGCACACCACCAGTAATTGTGGCAGGAACGCTGCCAATGGTTCCTGGTGTGGCATATCCTCCTTGGGCGCACAAGCGCGCCTCCTTTCTGAATTTAAAGGACTGCAGTGGGAAAAGCCTCTCGACCCCTCCTGATGAGTTCAAGCCCTGGCTTTTAAAAGGCCCTTCTGCCTGGCTATCCTTGCCTTGGCAATAGGTCGACTACTGTTAAGAAGAACAAGTTGCCTCAGCATTCCTGGTCTTCATTCCTGAGTTCTTGGTCTTAGTTCTTGTGATCCTGGTCTTTGCTCCTGAGTTCCTGGTCCTTATTTTTGCCCTGTGGTTAGTCTTCGGTTCTTCGTTGAGACTTCATTTTGTGGTCAGTCTTCAGTTCTTCTGTGTCTTCTCCTATCCGCCTATGCTGGTCTTTGCCTTCCTGCCTGCCTGTCCATCCTCCCTTCTCTTGGACAGATCTCTGGTTTTGACTTCTGCTTTGACCATCATGCCTGAACTCCGCCTGCCACTGACCACTGCCTGACTCATAACCTCGCCTGAACTCAGCCTGCCAACTGACCACTGATTCAGTTATGACCATGCCTGTAACCAGTCTGCCTGAGACCATGGTCTGTGACCCGACGATCTCCATGGAACTCCAGTTTGTCAGCAGAGACCTGCTGGTCCCAGCACCCAAGGGCTCAACCTAAGGAGAATGAGGGCTGATAAAGGTGAAGTTCCAGTTGGGCCTCTGCCACAGCCAGCTTCACCAACCAACAGTGGGGGTGTGCAGGGCTCCTCGCTGCAGGTTGCGCCAACTCCCCCTTGGCCCAAAGGCCATGGACCCTGCAGACTTGTCCACGTTACAGGTCATTCCCAGCCTAGCCCAGAAATTATAGATCCTACAGATGGCCTTGGTGCTCGTAGTCACCACCATGAATAGCCTTGCTGCGTGGTTGGACACTTTGTCTATACCCACCACCCTGCCTCCGCCAGTAGCGATATCAGCATCGACCTCAGTAACCAACCGGCCAATTCTGCAACTGCCAGCTCTGCCCGGGTCTGCTGGGGACTCCCAGAAATTTTGGGGCTTCTTGAATCAATGTCATATCATTTTGCCCTGCAGACGCCTCTATTTCCGGATGATTTGACTAAATCCAACTATGTCCTTTCATTATTGGATGGAGCCACGCTAGCATGGGCCTCCCCTTTGGGAGCATGTGGACACTTTGCTGCATAAACTGCATCATTCATTGACCAATTTTAAGACAATCTTTGAGGAGTCTGGCCAACTGACTACCATAGGGTCTGATTTACTCCATCTTCACCAGGGCTCAAGGACCCTGGCAGGGTATGCCATTGAGTTTAGGACTTGGCCACAGAGCTGAATTGGCAGGGAGACAGCTCGCAGTCTTTCTGGAGGGCTTAACACCACAAATGAAAGATGATCTTGCTGCCTGAGAACTGCCTACTTCACTGGTGGCACTTATTGACAATTGATAGGCGCCTTCAGGAAGGAGCTCGAGAGAACCTCTCGAAACATAAGGATATTTCTTGGACACCGCCTTTCCAAACTACACTCATCCCTGATGTAGAGATGTCGGTACCCTTTCCCCAAAAAGAATCCATGCAGCTAGGCCGATGTCACCTCTCTTCCGAGGAAAAGACCCAATGTAGACAATCAGGTCTATATTTATACTGTGCGGCCCGAGTTCATATCCTAGTTCAATGCTCTGAGAGTATGAGGCATGCATAATGCTCTGAGTCAGTTGAATGCATGACCCTTGAGCTTACATCATCGTCAATTTAGTTCATCTTGCCAGTCACCATAGAACAGTCCTGAGAATACTTTGCCACCCGGGCCTTGGTAGACTCCATCTCTGGGAAGAGTTTTATACAAGAGTTGATCGAGCAATTCCAAATTCCTACTTTGCCCACTCGTCCACCCCTGGAGCTCTTGTCTGCTTTTAGAGACCCCCTTCCTGGATGGATGAACTGGTCCATATTGCCTCTCAAGTTGCACACTAGGCCCACACACTGAGCTCATCAGTTTCTATGCGCTATCAAGAGCCATGGGCCCGGTTGTCTTAGGTTTTCCATTACTGTGTTAGCTCTGTGGACCCTTGAGCCGGCCCGAGTGCTGGGTAACAACCTTGAGGGACGGCCCCCAGAGGTCCTCATAGCCAGGAGGTGGTAAAAGTCCAGGAGACCCAGCAGGAGCTTCATCTATACCAACCCCATTCCCTTGGGTGCCGGGGCCAGCAGGACTTAGGTGGAGGTATCCCAGTGCAGGGCGGTCCAGAGAAGGAGATGGTGTCAGGAAGTCCGGGTTGAGGCAGGCTGAGGACAGAAGCACCATGGGCAGTCCAGAAGTCAGTGCAAGTGGAGAGCAGGCTGGACGTGGAACCAGGCCAGGGATCAGGGCAGGCAGCAGACTCAGAGAAACCAGAAACAAGCCAAAGGTCAGGATGGGCAGCAGGCAAGGAGAAACCAGGAAGCCAAGCCAAAATCAAAACCGAGAAGACAATCCAAGGAAAAGGGAGCCAGGAACAGTGGAACCACGGGCGAGGAGCAGGCAGGAACTCAGGAGCGGGCAGGAACTCAGAATGGGCAGGAACGCAGGAACAAGCAGGAACTCAGGAACAAGCAGGAATGCAGCAACACACACTCAGAGAGTAGGACCTGTTGCCAAGGCCCTGACTGAAGTCAGGGCCTGGCTTTAAATAGTACCAGGCTTGATGAAGTCATCAGTAAGGGCCATGGACTTCAGGGCCCATCAACCTACTGTTGGCCCTTTAAGAGGCCAGGCTGTCCTGTGCGCATGCCGAATGGGGGGAAGGGCAGAGAGAGCAAAAGGGCGGCCCGCACAAGGGATGCCCCGACACGAGGAGCCGGGCACCGCACCGGCCCTTGCATACGCGGCAGCACAGCGCACCAAAAGTAAGTCCCTGTACTGGGACACGGGGTGCCCACCTCACAGGACCGGGGGTGAGTGCGGCGGTCCAATGGGGTAACTCACCGGCCGCCGAACGTAACAGGCTGCAGATGTATCTGCCACAGTTTGATTGGTCCATGTCAGAAATTACCCACTGGGGACACGGTTGTACTGGATCCATACTGCACCTGAAGGCTCGTCCCACCCGATAATCATGGCCACCAACTTTCCAACACTTTCAGCTCCTTGTCCAGAGACCAGATAAATTCAAATCGCCCCCGACACCTCTAAGAAGATAT
Source organism: Rhinatrema bivittatum (assembly GCF_901001135.1). NCBI lineage: Eukaryota > Metazoa > Chordata > Amphibia > Gymnophiona > Rhinatrematidae > Rhinatrema > Rhinatrema bivittatum. Next base: position 769,472,415 of record NC_042616.1, read on the forward strand.
GCTTAAAATAGTCTGTGGACAATTACAACAGTTGGGACAAGAATAGGTCTGAATGTAAAAATTTGGAAAAGGAAAACAATCTTGTCAAGTAAAAGCTCGGGTCCCTTACCATTCTGAAAAATGAAGAGATACGAATTGGGGTAGATTTTATAAAAGTACGCCCGCACGTACTTTTGGTCGCGTACCACGCGCAAACAAAAGTACGGTGGATTTTAATAGATACATGCATAGTCGCGTGCATCCTTTAAAATCCAGGGTCGGCGCACGCAAGGCTGCCCAAAATCAGCAGCCTGCATGCGCCGAGCCGCACAGCCTGCCTCCATTCCCTTGGAGGCCGCTCCGAAATTGGAGCAGCCTCGGAGGGAACTTTCCTTCCACCCCCCCCCACACCTTCCCCTCCCTTTCCCTAACTAACCCGCCCCCCGGCTCTAACTAATTCCCCCACCTACCTTTATCGCGAAAATTCCTCCTGCCCGAGGCAGGTGTAACTTGCATGCGCCGGGCCGTCTACCGTCGCGCCATGGTCCAGTCCGGGGGCTGGTCCGGAGGCCTCGGCCATGCCCCCAATGATGCGCCAGCCGCGACATGCCCCCCGACACGCCCCTGACACGCCCCTCAGGAAAGCCCCGGGACTTACGCGCGCCCCCGAGGCTATGCAAGATAGGCTCAGCGCGCGCAGGGGGGGTTTGGGGTAGGTTTTCGGGGGGTTACGCACGTAACCCTTTGAAAATCTACCCCATTCTGTATACCCCGATTTTTGACAAGAAAAAGAAAGTAACTCTATACTTCTATCTTGTTCTGACGGTCCAGACTCTGAAAAGGAAGTAGATGTCTCCACTCTCATGAGGGGATCTGTCCCCCATCAAGACAATCCAGAATAGATTATCCCATCATTGACGTTCCACTTTGGTCCACGAAATTGCAGGAACTAGGGGAAAAAAACAATTGGTTGTAGAAGCTACCTCCCAAGCCAAAAAGCCCATAAGGCCCGAAGGATTCCTTGCGGCCGGTACCCCCGCAAACTCAAGACCTCAGGAGGGGTGGCTTAAGTGTACTGTTACACTTGGCAACACATGGGCTAACTCCATGTACTGCTTCTCTCACTTCTACCTCAGTCCAGTGCAGCTATCTGGTGCCTGCGGCAGGAATGCTACCACCCGACGTGGCAGCTCACCACCAGTATTCATGGCTGGAATGCCATCAACAGTTCATGGTGCGGTGCATCCTCCTTAGGCGTGTGAACGCAACTCCTTTCTGAATTTAAAGGGACCACAGTGGGCAAAGCCCCTCAGCCCCTCCTGATGAGGTCAGGCCTTGGTCTTTAAAAGGCCCTTCTGCCTAGCTATCCTCACCTCAGCAATAGGTCGACTACTGTTAAGTAGAGCAAGTTGCCTCAGCATTCCTGTTCTTCATTCCTGTGTTCCTGGTCTTCATGCCTAAGTTCCTGGTTCTCATTCTTGTGTTTCTGGTCCTTGTTCCTGGTCCTTGTTTTCGCTCTGTAGTCAGTCTTTAGTTCTTCGTCTTGTGGTCAGTCTTTAGTTCTTCTATGTCTTCAGTGTCTTCTCCTAACTGCCTGAGCTGCTCCTCTTCTCCCTGTCTACCTATCTGTCCTGCCTTCCCTCGGACAGATCTCTGGTTTTGATTTCAGCTTTGACACTCCAAGCCTGAACTCCGTCTGCCACTGCCTGACTCTTGACCTCGCCAGAACCCTGTCTGCCACTGCCCACTGCCTGACTCATGACCACACCTGAACTCAGCCTGCCAACTGATCACTGCCTCACTCGTATGCCGGTACTCAGCCTGCCCTGGACCCTGACCTGTGACCTGACCATCTCCACAGACCTCCAGTTTGTCAGCATCTCATTTAAGATTTAATGTGATTAGGAGTGATTAAAGGTGAAAGAAGAGTAGATTTGTAACATTTACTCTCTACCTAGCTTGATTGCAGCTACCTAGACTGTGCATGTAAAACTGCCCCCCTAAAACCCACCTCAACACCCAAACCTCACCCCTAGTTCATAATAGTGAGTTTAGATATAAGTGAGACTCCACAAAGGCTCTCTCTCTCTCTCTCTCTCTCTCTCCTGCCCCAAACCGGCATTTGCAATAAATACCATTTCAGCTGGTAACAGGCATAACGCACAGAAAAAAGGTGTTCCTTTATCGCATGCCACATTAACTGACCCTCATTTCCATTCATTCTGCCCAAACTCCTCCCACTCAAATACTAATTTTAAATTTGCATACGTATTTCTCAATGCAGTATTTATCGCACACGTTACGGCATTATTGCGAGTGATAGGGCCCTAACGTGCGTAATAATGCCCTAACACATTTTGATAAATGACCCTGTTAGAATGCTGAGGAGACAAACTGTATTTAGAAATGGATGATTTTAGATTTTATGCCGCAAGCCATGATCTTTGCAGGGCTGGATTATTGCAACTTACTTTTTCTTGGGGTTCCAGATAACACCATCTAGCCTCGTCAGCTCTTACAGAACTCTGCAGCTAGGATTCTTTCTGGTACGCGTAAATACGAACATATAACTCTGATTCTGAGTACATTACACTGGTTACCAGTCCACTTACAGGATTCAGTATAAGGTGTTTCATTGTCTAATTTACAATAGTGATTTGACCTGGTTTGGTACTAGATTGCACCTCTACACGCTATCTAGGAATCTCCGCTCAGCACATAAAGGATTATTAGCTGTCCCCACCGTTAAACAAGCACTTTTGCTTGAAGTAAGGGAGAGAGCAATATCTGTTACTGGACCTAGTCTTTGGAACAAAATGCTGGAAACCCTGAGATTAACGATTGACAAAAAACAGTTTACGAAAGGGCTTAAAACCTGATTGTTTCAGCTGGAGCTGAATGAATAAGAATTTATTCTAAGAGTCTATCAACTTTTGTCAATGTTGTTTTGATCTTTAATTGCAAGTAAGATTTAAGGTAGTCAAATATTCCAATGAGATGTTTGATGTTATTTGATGTCATTTTATGTAGATGATCTATTTGTGCAGTCTTGTCGGCCTTAAGTTTATGAATGTTTTACTGTGAACCACTTTGGTCTAGGGTGGTACACAAGAACATTTTCTAAGTAAATAAATCATACACATTTCTCACAAATTTCCGCATATTTATTTTTGTTACCTGCTTTTTTGAAAATTAGATTCACCCGAAGTGGTTTACAGCATCTTAAGCTAGCAGCATTCACAATAAGACGGAATATAACAAGTCACAGGAGCAGCGAAAGTCACATTACATCTTGGCACCTACAAGGTGTACCTTAGGACTAAATACAGATAGATGAACAAACATTGGCTAAGCTCTACCAACAACACAGCAGAAATACGAGTGACTAACTCAAAAAATAAATAACGCTGCAGCAAAACACTCGTTTTTGTAGCTGCATGTTGTGAAACCCAGTCCTTGCCTCAGGGAAAAGTTGCAGCTGGCCTACCTAATGCAAAGTTTACCCGATAAGACGGAGCTTCCCTTCCTGTACGATGCTCTGCGCAGGATCGTTTCGAGAGGTATTTCCATGGGCAAACAGAAAAACCCATGGAAAAAATCCTGTTTAAAAATTGCATCCCCCTCCTCCCCCAGCGTGCACATTTCTACCTGCCTGAAAAAGGACTTGGGGACGAGCAAGGTCAGGGGAGAGTGGGTGCTTGTGCGGCCTTCCGGCGAGTATATTTGCACCTGCTGCCCTGTGAAAATGAGCTTGCCAGTCCCGGGGAGTTCAATGCCCCTTGTGAGGTTTTAGAATCACCTTCCTTCCCCCATAAATTCTAAGCTTTTAGATGTCAGAAATACAAAAAAAAAATTCCTTTTGCTTCTACACTGAAATCTGCCAGTAAAGGCATGAGTGCACTTTCCTTCAGAATGTTATCTCAGTTAAATTCAGCTTAGGGGGTCCGAAGAAAGGAAAAAAGCATTATGGGAATTGCTCATATTCAGCTGTGGGGAAGCATTCTGACACTGAGGGCCCGCTTTACTGAGCTTTGTCCCCCTAGGTAGAGGATGGAAGGGAAACCTTAGTGAGTCCGGCCCAAAGCGCTAGAAAGTGCACTGCTTCCTGGGGGCGTTGGAGAGCACCTCTCTCTCTCTCTCTCTCCTGCTCTGCGGCTTCGTGCTCGCAGTGTGTGCTCTTGATGTACCCACCATGCCACGTGCGTCTTGTGATGCCGCCAGCAGTCAGGCGGAACGCACGAGCGATGCTGAAACATTCCGTCACGTTCAGGCTATAATAAATGAATGAAACTTGTATTAGAGTCGAATAGGGTCAGAGGGAAATGGCAGTCCACCTTTAATGAAGGAGAAGCGGCAGGCTTGCTGCTGAGAAACTGCCTCTGTTGTACCCGTCTTGCACGAGTTCCTTTAATCCTTGCTTACACAAAAACACTGCTCTTGAGAAGTACAAATAAATTAATCTAGACATTAATAGAACACGATCAATTAAGGATTTTATGGCTCCAAACTGTAGATAATAACTTGTAGCAGAATCAAAATACCGATAAGGAAAGAAAACAGTGCAGTCTTTGAACCACTGCTGCTCTAGTCAAAACTCTCTCTGCTTTCCCTTTTGCTTCCGCTCCTTCTCCATTTTCCTTTTCACCTTCCCTTTTCCCCTGCTCCTTCCTTTCGGTGCCAAAGGAGAACATGCATCCTGAGGGTGATCTTACATGTTGTGAATAAGGTCAGGCTGATCCGGTCCTGGGTTTTTTTTTGTCCCTTCCCATGCATCAAGCTGCCCGGGTTCACCTCGTAGAGGCTGTAGAAGGCATTCAAAGTAAAATACCTGTTTCTTCTGTCATAGGGATTATATGTGATACTTTTAATACACAATGCAGGTCAGTGTTTCCAGGATTGTCCCAACGAATATGCACAAGATAGATTGTGCATGCATTGCATGCAAGTCTATCTCATGCCTGTTCTTTGCAGATAGGCTTGCCTCCAGCAGAGGGTCGGGAAACACTCATCCGGGTGGCCTGGAGAGAGAGAGCCATCACTGCGTTTCCTAGTGATGTTATCAGTGTCATGTACCCTCCGCCTTCAGAATAAACCCACAGAAATGACTACTAGAACGGAATATAACCACAGTTAAACAAACCAACCTGAGGAGGAATGGAACGCAGCAATCTGCCGTTTCATTGGGCTTAAACACATGCTGCAGACATATATATATATCTATCTATATATTTAGATATAGATATATATAGAGAGATTATATATATTATATATTTATTTATTTATTTTATATATATATATATATATATATATATATATATATATATATATATATATATATAATTGAGGTACATGTAATAAAATGCCTTTCTTCATGTTGATATAAATTCAAATGCTATCTAAAATCTGGAAAACTGAAAATACTTTAAGGTTTATTTGTTTGCATTCTTCGTTTCTTTGCTCTTCATTTGCACTCCCATTGCATCCCCAATCTCCTCCCTGTTGACTGACTTGGGCGACAGCGGTCTCTCCAGCAGCATCTGTCACCTTCCTTCCTACCCAGAGCCCAAGGACATCACCTCCATGACACTCTCGAGGCACTCTAGAAAATATTTTGACTCAGAGTTGATGAAGCAGCTATGCTGTTGCTGTCTTGCACATCCCACGTGGTTACAGTCTGAGCTGATGGCAGTTTTCCTACTAAACGGTGGGATTTTTATGTTAGTCATGGGGCTGTAAGGTTTCATTTCACAGTTACTAAAAAATATCACAACATGTTTAACACTGCCTGTATTTTAAATGTTTCCGTGCATGTATATATATATATATATATATATATATATATATATATATATATATATATATATATATATACAAAAACCCCCCAACATACAACCGCGGTTGTATGTTGGGGGGTTTTTTGTATATGAGTTTTTGCACTAGTAGAAGTAGAATTGCCAAAAATTTTTTTTGCTATATATATATATATATATATTTTTTTTTAAATATAATATAGAGCTAGGTGGACACTTATAACCCAGAAGAAATGGAAACACGATGCACCCAATTGGCTGACTTGGCGCTCGTGCATCTGTTAGACAGCCCAATATTTCTGCATGGTTGAACTGTCCATTCTGCCTGTATAGCTACCTATAATCCATTAGGGTGTTCGCTAGACATATCAGAGTGAAGATGTTACAGCGGTCCCTGAGCTACTTGATCTGGTAGAGAAAATGAAATATAAATGACAAAGCAGGCCACAGATTGATTCATCCTAGCCCAATTAAAGTTGACAGTTTATTTGCAATGAGCAGCTGGCTGGTGGCAGCATAGACACATTGCAGTGAGTAAAGGAGTGCAGCACAGACTACGGTAACAAGTAGGATTAGATCTAAGCATTGTCTACTTTCTGACTGGTAATCAGGCCAGCTGTATAATGTTAGCAAATCTTTCATTTAAAGGTTTCCAGGATTGAGATCGAGTGATATGCTTTACAGTGAAATGGTAATTGTGCCAGTCAAGTGGCCCAGGGCCATCCAGAGTGACCTGGGCTGGACTCCCCAGCTCAGGTCTTCCGCTCCCCAGGTTGGCTGGGCACAGGGATGCTGTAGAAGAAGCATTCGCAGCCCCTGGAGGGGAGTCCCTCGGCTAGCATCCCTTCCCAGGACCCCAAAGGCCACACCTCCAATAAGGGTTTAAGTTGTTAAAGACTTCTCTTGATGTTAATCCACTCTTATGTCCAAGATTTCCTGACCGGGGGGGGGGGGGGGGGGGGGGGGAAGCAGGGCCAGTGTAAGAGTATTTGGCACCCTAGGCAAACCTTCGGTCATGGCTCTCTTTCCCCATCTTATCTATTGACAGCAGTGACGCCCTTCTTTGGCATTATTGACCTGCACAGCACCCCTCTGCGTCTGACTCTGGATGAATTTTGCTGTCCCCAAAATGCTGGTGCTCTAGGCGACCACTTAGTTTGCCCAATGGAAGCACTGGCCCTGAGGCGAGGTTTACTTTCTGGGTCCTGAGCATTGCTCAATAGTCAATTCAACATTAAAGTCCCTTGTACAGAGCACTAATAATCATTCTGGAAGCAGTGGTTGGTTTCCAAATTAACTTTTATTGATTAAAGATGGAAAGTTGATAAAAATATTAAGCTACAAGTTCTTAGTCTTTACAATTCATTATGCAGCTTTAGATTTTCTAAGACGCCTGTGACCCTCAGCTTCCAGTTAACGTATTCTGTTCCTGATATCAATGACTCTCATTCCTGATCCATTCCGATTAATGGGCTGGTTGGAGCTTCCAGCCAGAATTTGGTGGATAGGATGATCACTCCCAATTTAGATGCACTAACTCAAAGGAACCTTTTTATAATATTTTTTTAGGGTTTTCTTTTTTCTGCAAGTAAAATACTAAGGGCTTTAGCGATTTTCTCATCTGACTAAACCCTAAAAAATATTATAAAAAGGTTCTGTTTGAATTTAAAGGCGGAGGATTGAACTGTCCGGATGGCCCTTGTTGACACCTTTCTGCTGACCTTTTCATCATTTTACTTTGTCTGGTTCCCCTGCTTTTGTTTTGGTTCTTCATTCTGACCTGAGCTCTTTCTTTTTTCCGAAAAAGTTCATAAACCATTATTAGCCGTGTTGACCCTGCTTGTGACAGGGAAAGTGAAAGAAGAAATGGATCTACTCCTTGGCGTCTGTGGGGTACTTGTGAACTGGATTAGCCACTGTTGGAGACAGGGTGCTGGGCTCAGTGGTCCTCTGGTCTGACCCAGGATGGCACATCTTATGCTGCTACGCGATACTAATGTATTTTTTATTCTTTTATGGTGTGCCTGACTTTTTCTCTCGCTCTGCTTTGACATTTTCCTAAACCTAATATATATGCAAGAGCTTGGCTGTCGCTGCAGAGTTATAGCTCAGGTTCAGAAAATTTTAGTAATAGAATTACCCAACTTTTAGAATATCTACTTTAGTCCCGTCACATACGATCTGACTCACATCTTCCCGGTGCTAAGGTGCTGGTCTCCTCTCCTCCTGTCCCCAAACCACATGCACAGGAAGCTCAGGATGCCCTTACTGGCCCATGAGACGCGATAATAAACCCAAATTATGGGACACCTCATTGAGTTGCACTATTATGATTTTTTAACTGCACTATGTTTTTGAGTTCAATCGTTTCTTGTATTTATACTATACTATTTATACTATTTTATACTATATTATATTTTGTTTAATTTGTACTTTGTTCAACTGTTCTATGTAAAGCCCCTCCCCTTTTTTGGGCATCTCACTGTTTTATGTAAACCGGAGTGATTTGTATTTCATACAAGAACCTCGGTATATAAAAATTAAAAATAAATAAATAAAATAAATGAGCTGGAGGGGTGCCTCCCCAGAGTGCCACTCATTGGGGCCAACACAGTGGTGACAGCCATCTTCCCTCCCTCCCCAGTTTCTGAGTGCACCACCTCCATGGCTTAACCTGGCCCGACGAAGCCTGGACCACAGCCTGGGCTGGGAAAGGCAAACCCAGATCCCACCCAGCGCAGTGCCATAGCTCTGTGGCTGGCGCCACTAGGATATCCTCAAAAGTGCTTGTCTTAGTGGTTTATGCCAGAGAAAGATTTCAATCATTGAAGATGAAGTGTGGGGAGAGGCTTTGACTAGGTCATTAGCATGATTACAGTAACATAGAAGATGACAGCAGACTGAGTCCTTCAGGCCAGCCAGCCTGCCCAGTCATTCTGATCTATACTGCTAAGACTATATCCCAGCTGCCAGCTTTAGAAGCGTTGAGCGTTTGTAAGATCTCTCTCCTTGTGGCTCTTGCTTTGCCTGTGAAGTCTAGAACAACACTTTGCACGCACAGTCATTAAAGAAAGAGCATTTCTGTTTTGTTTTTTTTTTCTTCTAGCGGTTTTGCTGCCCTGTATGAACAATTACTGTGCTGCCCCTCCCCCTGCCCATCCCTGCATCATCCAGTCTCTGTCCTGCGCCCATCAAACAAAAGCCCAGCTCCCTCCAGCAATCTAAAGGTTTAAAAACTGACACGCCCCAAACAGAAACCCATGGTCAAGGGAAGGGTATTAGATACCCTAAGCAAACCTTACAGCCTTGCATACACGCACACACACACACACACACCCTCTACAGATACAATCACACAATTAAATTATCCATTTATAACAGATTTTACATGAAAAAAGAACATTCAAAAGTACAATCTCTTGAGGCAAAATATCACGTAAAACATGCATATTAAATTTACATGCACTGCTGTGATGCCAACCAGAAAATCGTGCAAAAAAGACACTTTTGTAATGTGTGCTGGGTGTGGGCTTGGCCCTCAGAAAGCCATGAATAAATGGAATTACCATTACAATAGAGTAAACCTCCCATAACAAAGCAACCCTAACTGCCAACACTCAAACAGTAACAATTTTATCTATGAAAAGGTAACATTGCACATATTGCACCAGGCCCTAGAACAGTGATGGCTAACCTATGACACGCGTGTCAGAGGTGACACGCCGAGCCGTTTTTGCTGACACGCATAGTGTTTCGGGACTATCGAATTTTTTTTTTAATTGGCTGCGCCGAGCCTTTTTTTTTTTTTATCGGCTGCGCCAACCCTTTAAAATTAGTTTTTTTAGTATCCCCCCAATGCCCCCGGGTACATGCGGCGCAGCGACAGGCCCACGTCACCACAGCCCAAAGAAAAAGATCGCGTTTAAACGCGCTGATGCTCCTCCTTCTTCCTGTGCGGCCCCAGAAGTAAACGTTGCCGGAGCCGCGTGGGCAGGAAGGAGAGAAGCATCAGCGCATGCAGAAGAGGAGCATCGCTTGCGCTTACGGGCCGCCACGAATCCCAAGTCGCAGCGGCCCGAGAAGAGGAAGAAGCCCGGTAGCAGGGCCGCTGCAGAGCCCATCCTGCGGCGACCCGCGAAGAGGAGGCCGAGAGGTGAGAGAGAGGCTGAGGGTCTGTAAAGGGTGGGTGGATGTGTGTGTGCGCGCGTGTATGAGATGAGTTGAGAGATTGTGTGTGAGGACCTGAATGTTTGCAGAGACTGCATGTGCTTGAGTAAGACAGCATGTGGGAGTGAGAGAGAGCCTGTGTGTGTGAGTCAGACAGCATGTGCCAGTGAGAGACTGTGTGTATGAATGATTGTATGAGAGAGAGCATGTGCCAGTGAGAGCCTGTGTGTATGAATGGTTGTATGAGAGAGAGCGTGTGCCAGTGAGAGCCTGTGTGTATGAATGATTGTATGAGAGAGAGCGTGTGCCAGTGAGAGCCTGTGTGTATGAATGATTGTATGAGAGAGAGCATGTGCATTGAGAGCCTGTGTGTATGAATGATTGTATGAGAGAGAGCATGTGCCAGTGAGAGCCTGTGTGTATGAATAATTGTATGAGAGAGAGCATGTGCCAGTGAGAGCCTGTGTGTATGAATGATTGTATGAGAGAGAGCATGTGCCAGTGAGAGCCTGTGTGTATGAATGATTGTATGAGAGAGAGCATGTGCCAGTGAGAGCCTGTGTGTATGAATAATTGTATGAGAGAGAGCATGTGCCAGTGAGAGCCTGTGTGTATGAATGATTGTATGAGAGAGCATGTACCAGTGAGAGCCTGTGTGTATGAATGATTGTATGAGAGAGAGCATGTGCCAGTGAGAGCCTGTGTGTATGAATGATTGTATGAGAGAGAGCATGTGCCAGTGAGAGCCTGTGTGTATGAATGATTGTATGAGAGACAGCATGTGACAGTGAGAGCCTGTGTGTGAGAGAGAGAAATGCATGTGAGAATGAGAACCTGACTGTGTGTTTGAGGGAAGAAGATGAAGAGAAAAGAAACAGAAAAAAAGACAATATAAAAGGAATTGGCAAAAAAAAAAAATAAGAAAGGGAAGGTGGGAAAAAAAAAAGCCTGTGACCAACCAATTAGAAAACAAAGATCAGACAGCAAAGGTAAAAAAAAAAATTCTTTTTAGTGATTGGCACATGTAATCTTTGGGAATGTGCAAGAATAGCAACATCCCCAGTAGTCAAGTGGCAGCAGTGACAGTAGCAGCAGAGGAATGAGAGAGGTTCTGAGGTTGCTGGCAAAAGAGAGGGGGGTCTGCCTTCAGTGTGTGCATGTGTATGAATGGGACTCTGCCTGGGGGTGTATGTGTGTGAATGCATGGGTGCCTGCCTGGGGTCTGTGTGTGTGAGAATGAATTGGTGCCTGCCTGGAAGATGGAGCGGGAGTGGTGTGAAAATGACTGGGAGCCTGCCTGGGTGTGTGTGTATGTGAGGGAGCCAGTGAGTGTGAGAGCATGAGTGTGTATGAGAAAATCCAGGGGAGTAAGAGTTTGGGTGGAGGGGGAGAGAGTGTTTTAATTGAAGATTTAGCCGATGAAATTCAGCAACAAAAAAGTCACTGAGCAGGTAAGGTAAAGAATTATTTGTTTTTTCTTTATTAATAAATACAGTACTTATTAAAATTATAACTTTGTTATTAATTAGAGCTACATTATATCACAATTATGGATTTTTCTAGAAGTGACACACCACCCGAGTTATGCTCGGTTTTTTTATGAATTTTGACACACTGAGCTCAAAAGGTTGGCCATCACTGCCCTAGAACATAAACATTGTCAAGGTAAGTGTAAAACATTGATAAGACAGGCAAAGAGAGAATTTGAAATGAAGTTGGCCATAGAGGCAAAAACTCATAAAAACTTTTAAAATTATATCCAAAGCAAGAAACCTATGAGGGGTTAAAGGGGCTCTTAGGGAAGATAAGGCCATTGCTGAAAGACTAAATGAATTCTTTGCTTCCATGTTTACTAATGAGGATGTTGGGGAGATACCAGTTCCGGAGATGGTTATCAGGGGTGATGAGTCAGACGAACTGAACGAAATCACTGTGAACCTGGAAGATATAGTAGGCCAGATTGACAAACTAAAGAGTAGCAAATCTCCTGGACCGGATGGTATGCATCCTAGGGTTCTGAAGGAACTAAAAAATGAAATTTCTGATCCATTATTTAAAATTTGTAACCTATCATTAAAATCATCCATTGTACCTGAAGACTGGGAGGTGGCCAATGTAACCCCAATATTTAAAAAAGGCTCCAGGGGCGATCTGGGTAACTATAGACCAGTGAGCCTGACTTCAGTGCCGGGAAAAATAGTGGAAACTATTCTCAAGATCAAAATCATACAGCATATATAAAGACATGAATTAATGGAACACAGTCACCATGGATTTACCCAAGGGAAGTCTTGCCTAACAAATCTGCTTCATTTTATTGTAGGCGTTAATAAACATGTGGATAACAGTGAACAGGTAGATGTAGTGCATTTGGATTTTCAGAAGGCGTTTGACAAAGTCCCTCATGAGAGGCTTCTAAGAAAACTAAAAAGCCATGGGATAGGAGGCGATGTCCTTTCGTGGATTACAAACTGGTTAAAAGACAGGAAACAGAGTCCAAATACAGGGTTCTGTACTTGGACCAGTGCTTTTCAATATATATATATATAAATGATCTGGAAAGGAATACGATGAGTGAGGTTATCAAATTTGCGGATGATACAAAATTATTCAGAGTAGTTAAATCACAAGCGGATTGTGATACATTACAGGAGGACTTTGCAAGACTGCAAGCTCCCCTATGAGAAAAGGCTGAAGAGGTTAGGACTGAGAGGGGATATGATAGAGGTCTTGAAGATCATGAGAGGTCTTGAACGAGTTCTTTAAACTAGAACAAAGGGGAAAGCCGACAGTCGCTCAGCAGCGCATGGTTCGGAGAGAGGTATCTTCAAAGGATACTAATGATGCATTAGAATTAGGGCATCCCGACAGTGAGGTTCCAATAATAAGAAAAGTAGTCCAAGTGCCTGTAATTAAAAACTCACCTGAGCTAAAAAATTCTAACTTATCCCTATCAATTAAAAAGCAAACTTTGAAATGTTTGTATGCTAATGCCAGAAGTCTAAGAAGGTGGGAGAATTAGAATGTATAGCAGTGAATGATGACATAGACTTATTTGGCATCTCAGAGATTTGGTGGAAGGAGGACAACCAATGGGACAGTGCTATAACGGGGTACAAATTATATCGCAATGACAGAGAGGAGCACCCGAGAGGCGGTGTGGCGCTTTATGTCTGGGATGGCATAGAGTCCAACAGGATAAACATCCTGCATGAGACTAAATGCACAATTGAATGAAATCACGGTGAACCTAGAAGATGTGGTAGACCTGATTGAGAAGACCGGATGGTATACACCCCAGAGTTCTGAAGGAACGAAAAAATGAAATTTCAGACCTATTAGTAAAAATTTGTAACCTATCATTAAAATCATCCATTGTCCCTGAAGACTGGAGGATAGCTAATGTAACCCCCATATTTATTTATTTATTTATTTATTTATTTAGAAACTTTTATATACCGGCATTAGTGGGTACATCATACCGGTTCACATAATAACTTAAAGCTTGGAAAATACATTTCAACAAGGAGAATGTAACTGGGCGGGGGGTAAAATAAATAGGCAGTAGGAAGGATAGATAAAACAAGAAAGTCAAGGGCTCCAGGGGAGATCCGGGAAATTACAGACCGGTTAGCCTGACTTCAGTGCCAGGAAAAATAGTGGAAAGTATTCTAAACATCAAAATCACAGAACATATAGAAAGACATGGTTTAATGGAACAAAGTCAGCATGGCTTTACCCAAGGCAAGTCTTGCCTCACAAATCTGCTTCACTTTTTTGAAGAAGTTAATAAACATGTGGATAAAGGTGAACCGGTAGATGTAGTGTACTTGGATTTTCAGAAGGCATTTGACAAAGTTCCTCATGAGAGGCTTCTAGGAAAAGTAAAAGTCATGGGATAGGTGGTGATATCCTTTTGTGGATTACAAACTGGCTAAAAAACAGGAAACAGAGAGTAGGATTAAATGGACAATTTTCTCAGTGGAAGGGAGTGGGCAGTGGAGTGCCTCAGGGATCTGTACTGGGACCCTTACTTTTCAATATATTTATAAATGATCTGGAAAGAAATACAATGAGTAAGGAATTCAAATTTGCAGATGATACAAAATTATTCAGAGCAGTTAAATCACAAGCCGATTGTGAAATTGCAGGAAGACATTGTGAGGCTGGAAAATTGGGCATCTAAATGGCAGATGACATTTAATGTGGACAAGTGCAAGGTGATGCATATAGGGAAAAATAACCCATGCTATAGTTACACAATGTTAGGTTCCATATTAGGTGCTACAACCCAAGAAAGAGATCTAGGCATCATAGTGGATAACACATTGAAATCGTCGGTTCGGTGTGCTGCGGCAGTGAAAAAAGCAAACAGAATGTTGGGAATTATTAGAAAGGGAATGGTGAATAAAACGGAAAATGTCATAATGCCTCTGTATCGCCCCATGGTGAGACCGCACCTTGAATATTGTGTACAATTCTGGTCGCTGCATCTCAAAAAAGATATAATTGCGATGGAGAAGGTACAGAGAAGGGCTACCAAAATGATAAAGGGAATGGAACAGCTCCCCTATGAGGAAAGACTAAAGAGGTTAGGACTTTTCAGCTTGGAGAAGAGACGGCTGAGGGGGGATATGATAGAGGTGTTTAAAATCATGAGAGGTCTAGAACGGGTAGATGTGAATCGGTTATTTACTCTTTCGGATAATAGAAAGACTAAGGGGCACTCCATGAAGTTAGCATGTGGCACATTTAAAACTAATTGGAGAAAGTTCTTTCTCAACGCACAATTAAACTCTGGAATTTGTTGCCAGAGGATGTGGTTAGTGCAGTTAGTATAGCTGTGTTTAGAAAAGGATTGGATAAGTTCTTGGACGAGAAGTCCATTACCTGCTTTTAATTAAGCTGACTTAGATAATAACCACTGCTATTATTAGCAACGGTAACATGGAACAGACTTAGTTTTTGGGTACTTGCCAGGTTCTTATGGCCTGGATTGGCCACTGTTGGAAACAGGATGCTGGGCTTGATGGACCCTTGGTCTGACCCAGTAAAGGATGTTCTTTGTTCTTATGATTATTTACACTTTCGAATAATAGAAGGACTAGGGGGCATTCCATGAGGTTAGCAAGTAGCACATTTAAGACTAATCGGAGAAAATTCTTTTTCACTCAACGCACAATAAAGCTCTGGAATTTGTTGCCAGAGGATGTGGTTAGTGCAGTTAGTGTAGCTGGATTCAAAAAAGGTTTGGATAAGTTCTTGGAGAAGTCCATTAACGGCTATTAATTAAGTTGACTTAGAAAATAGCCACTGCTATTACTAGCATCAGTAGCATGGGATAGACTTAGTTTTTGGGTACTTGCCAGGTTCTTATGGCCTGGATTTGTTGCACGTCCTGGCCAAACTGGTGCCACGGCCTGGTCTGCTCACTTCGGCTCCCCTCCGCGAGGCCTGGTCCTTCCTCCCTCGCAGCTGCAGCCAGCCCCCAGCGTCCGCGGCGTCCCACGACATCTCCAGGCCCCTCGAGGCCTTCGACCTCGCACAGCTCCTCATGGCGGGGCTCGGTGTCCTCGTTGACATCGGGTCCGCCCCTAGGCGAGTGCGTGCGGATCACCCGGGCCTTTAAAGGGCCAAGTGCGGGAAACTCCTCCGCGGCATGCGCTGATGAAGTCACTTGAGCACTGCATAAAGGCAGGGCTCAGGCTCCAGTTCCTTGTCTTGGAAAATGAGTTGTCTCATTCGTGAGAAGTTAGTTGCCATCCTGTGTTCCTGCTTCCTTGATCCTTTGCTTGTTCCAGTGTTCCTGCGTTCCTGTGCTTGTTCCAGTGTTCCTGCATCTGTGTTCTCGTGTTCCTTCCTGTGTGCCAGCATCTGTTCCTGATTCCTGCTCCTCTTCCCAGGTTGTACCGTCTTGGACTGATTCACGGTACTGACCTCGGCTTCCCTCTGACCACGTTTGGACAGATACCTGGTATTGACCTCTGCTCGCCACTGACCATGTTTGGACCGCTGCCTGGAACTGACCTCTGCTCGCCATTGACCACGCTCGGACTGATACCTGGAACTGACCTCTGCTCGCCATTGACCATGATCGGACTGATACCTGGAACGTAGCTTTGGCTGACCACCCTCAGATGAATGCCCTGGCTTTGACCCTTGCGCTTCACTCGGACATTCTCTTCGCTTCTCCTGTGACCACCAGGTCTGCCTGCTCTGACGCTGCCCATGGCCTTCTACAAGCTAGACCACTAGGCATTGCCTATCCTGTCCGGAGGACCTTCATTTCCTGTTCCCTTCCAGTGGTCTCTGGTACACTCAGCTGTTCTCCACTAGCCGCGCACCCTTGCTCTTGGTGGGCACACCTCTCCACTACCTCTCTGGGAGACCCTCTGAGGCCCACCTAAGCCCAGGCAGTCCGGGTACCAAGGGCTCAACCTGCGGAACACCCGGACTATTATTAGTGAAGCTCCAGCTCACCTCTGTTTCTTTGTGTGCTCCGCCTCCTGGCAGCCGACACCCTCGGGGACCTCCCTGAGGGCCGTACCAATCCTGCACCAGGCCAACGGTCCACCTCCGGCGCAACAGGATTGGCCACTGTTGGAAACAGGATGCTGGGCTTGATAGTCCCTTAGTCTGACCCAGTATGGCATGTTCTTAAATACAGAAGAAAGAGATCAGAAAGTATAAATAGAAACATGCAGAGAACTGAAATGGAACCCTCAACAAGCCAGCCTCTATATGCAGAGCAATAATGGAAAAACAGAAACATTAGAGGCTAAGGAACCACAATTTTGTAACCCAAATCTGCACACCATGGGTGAAAAAAAATGTTTCTCATTTAATGGACCTCATACGTGGGCATAAGTAATGATGCTAACTAGCATGCAATCAATGCAACCAATCAATATAATCATAGGTCTTAAATGAATTTTCTTTGCTTAGTGAATCATAGTCCAGTTTTGGAGATAAGGTTATAAACAATAGTGAAAGTCATATTCATAATGGGCCGGATTTTAAAAGGGTTACGCGCAAAACCCTTTTAAAATAGCCCTGCGTGCGCCGAGCCTATTTTGCATAGGCTTGGCAGCACGTGCAAACCCGGGACGCGCGTAAGTCCCGGGGCTTCACAAGGGGGCATGCCGGGTGGGCGGGGAAAATTTCGGGGTGTTCCGGGGGCATGTCAGGGGCGTGGGGTCAGCTCGGGGGCGTGGTCAAGGCCTCTGGACCAGCCCTGGGTCGGGTGATGGTGCGCCAGCAGCCTGCTGGCGTGCGCAGAGTTAACTTTCCCAACAAAGGTAGGGGGAAGGTTTAGATAGGGCCGGGGGGGGGGGGGGGGGGGGGGTGTTAGGTAGGGGAAGGGAAGGGAAGGTGTGGGGGGTGGAAGGAAAGTTCCCTCTGAGGCTGCTCTGATTTCGGAGTGGCCTTGGAGGGAATGGGCAGCGCACGCAGGGCTTGGCGTGTGCAAGTTGCACAAATGTGCACCCCTTGTGCACGCCGACCCCGGATTTTATAAGATACGCGCGGCTACGTGCGTATCTTATAAAATCCGGCATACATTTGTTCGCACGCACATAGATTTATAAAATCTACCCCAATGTGCTATTGCATATGTTCACTTCTGTGATTACAGATTTTTACTTAACTTGAAATTAGCGAAGAAACGCCATGTTTCCACTGTGAAAGAGGCTCAGAATGTAGAAGCCCGACACAGACCGTGTTTTGACGTCTGCCTTCATCAAGGGGCCAAAATTAACTGTGAAAATCAACAAAAGCAATTTACAAAACAAAAATACATACTTTTCAATACTTGCGAACGGCACTCAACGATGCAGTACTGACATGTTGTAAGCGGCTTTTCTTGCCGACCTGCCGGTAGTGTGTTTCCTCAGCCAGAGGGGCTGCACATGCGCCAATTTTTAAAGGGCAGCGAACCAATGAGAAAATTACACGTGGACTGAAGATGACGTCAGTAGTTGCTACTGTCAGAGGGAGCCCTTTAAATGATAGAATACCACTCCACTGATGCATTTAAACCATTTGGTTGCATACTGTTCAAGTTGAAAATCCATTGTTGTTCCCTGAAGTTAAGGAGATGTTGTGGATCACCTCCCCTCGCTGATAGATAAATTCGATCTATCACCCACCACTTTAGATCCACAAACTTGTGTTTTTCTTGTAAACAATGTGTGACTATAGGAGCTTGAATTTTTTCAGTCGTCAGACAACTCCGATGTTCGATGAGCCTGGTGCAGATCGGCCGTTTTGTATGGCTAACATAAAATTTATCACAAGGACATACAATAATATAAATAACATGTGAAGTCAAACAATCAGAATGGGTTCTTACCAAATGGATTTTCCCTGTATTGTCCATCCAAGAAGGACCTGATAGGGTTTGGGCACATAATGAACATTTGTTGCATGGCCAATGTCCAAGCGGGAGGTCCGATTGTGTGCTGACATCCTGCTGAAGGAAAGATTGTGTTAATAAATCTCTCAAATTCTTTCCCCGACTGTATGAAATCACTGGGACTTTAGTAAATATAAAATGAATCTTCAGAATGTGTCAGTATTTGCGAATTATAGAATATCCAAAATTTCCCAAATACTAATAAAATATTTCAAAACATCTGATGAATAAAAAAATTAATTAATTAAAATATGTTCTAATATTTCCCCTCCAAAAAACCCAATAAAATATTTCAAAATAGTAGAAACATCAAATTACACTCAATAATTAAAACTAATAAGAATTATAAAAAACTTGTGCTCACCATACCTGGGATCTTTTGATTTCCAGCCACCTTGAGATTGTCGTGGATTGAGGAGGTAGTGCCATACAAACTTTATCTTCTCTCTCACACACATACACTTGCTATCTTTCCCTCACAGACACATTATGTGTGTGTGTGTGTGTGTGTGTGTGTGTGTGCCTGTGAGAGCCTATATGTGATACATAGGCTCTCACAGGCACACACACACAGACACACACATGCAGCTTCCTTTCTCCAGGCCATGGTGGGATGGGCTCCACCATGGCCCCCTCCATCCTCTTCAATTCGGGCCGTGTTGGACTCTGAAGTGGAAGGTTAAAGTGCTCCATCATGGCCCCTCCAGCCTCCTTCTCCCTTAACTTCAGGCAGTGGTGGGATGAGCTCCACCATGGCCCTGCAGGCCAGTGGCTTAGTCAGAACTGAGTTTTTGTGTGGGCCCAAGGTTTAGAAGGGTAGACAGTAAGCCTACAGGTCTGATCCCTATTAGCTGTACTCTTATTGATAAATAATGCCTTAGCATGTATCTTACAATGGGTTCCTAAGTAGCTGGGCTTGATGGACCCTTGGTCTGACCCAGCATGGCAATTTCTTATGCTCTTATATTCTAAATTGCCCTTATGCATCATGAGTGAAACTTTTTAGAATATTTTATCTCTATTATTTCAAGCACTTACCAACATACAAAAATTCCTTATTAATCTGTATTAATTTATTTTATATTTATTGCAATTAATTAAATAAAAATATCAGGTAAAAAGCAAAGAACACAAACATCAGATCTAATCAATTTATGTCACAAAATAAATATCAATGTATTATTTCCAGAAAGGCAGAGATCACAATAACTACAATAAAATAGCAATAATCATGAGAATGGGTGCAGAGCAAAACTATGACAGTTCACATTACAACCCAACATGAAATAAAGCTATATTCAAATTCTGGGGTCACCTCACAAAAAACTCCAAAAAAACTCCAAAAAAACAACCCCGCCCCCTCCACTGCTAAATATTTCGTGACGTAGCACAAACCCCTGCAAAAGAAAAAAAAGGTGTCTAGAACCTTGCCATACCATATATAATAGAACTGACTCTCAGGACTCACTAATAGTAGCAACCTTATGAAAAAGAAGCAATGCAAATACTACATCAGGTCCTAGAACATTAATACACCACCTACTGGGATAACAGAACAAGCCAGACTGCTACAAATCTCTACAGAGAAACTACACGCTAGCAGCACTACTGCACCTCAGTCACACACAGGCAGACCCTAACCTAATACAGAAATAAGGGACTACAAATTAGAAATAGAAACATGCAAACAAAACCAAAATAGAAAGCCTGAGAAACCAGACTCTGAACAGTGGAAGGCTAAAGAGCAAAATACAAAATTATAAGAAATGCAAATACCCAAAGATGGCATAGTCCAAATATTAAAATCTGAAAATATTTTTTTTTTTTGCAGTTGTCTGTTCTTTTTATTTTCCACTTGTCAGTATTTTCCTAATTAGAGACCCTAGAGGTGATAAAAAGAGAAGGTTGAGTTCATTCTTCAGTATATGAGTACCTAAGATGGATTTCACAAATATAAAACTTTGAGGTCTATTTTAAAGAGTTTTTCACAGGCCTCAGTGAGAGAAAATCCTTTCCAATATATGACTGTATAACATTGTGGCTAATTCTGTTCCCTTGTTTCTAATTGCAGAACTGTCCATTGTTCTTCTAAAGTACAAAACTTCTTTGCTAGAAAATCCACTAATGACTAAAGAATGACTGAATACTGGAGGCTAGCATTTTACGGGAACTAAGTTCTCTCATTTCAGAAAAATACTGTAAAGCAACAGCAGCTATGTCATTCATTTGACAATAAACTCCAGGGTCACTCTTCTCTTTCTACTTCTTCTCTCTCCTATCTTCTTCTCTTTCTCTCTCTCTCACACACACAAAGGCTCATGCTTTTCTCAATGACTCCATTACATACACTCAAGCTCTCACTCTCACATGTTCTACCACATACACAAGCTCTCACTCACTCACCCAGGCTCCCATCCTCATACACACATCCAGGCTCCCATTCTCTCATTCTGACACCCAGATTCTCACATTCTCACATTTAGGCTCCCATTCTCACATACTCACACCCAGGCTCCCAATCTCCCATTCTGACACCCAGGTTCTCCCATTCTCCCATTCAGGCTCCCATTCTCACACACACACACCAGGGCTCACCACCATGGAGATGGGCTCTCATGGCGACCTTGCTTCAACGGGTGGTCTTTGCCACCATGAGGATGGGCTCCTGTGGCAGCCTTGCTTTGATGGGTCTGCTTCAGTGGGTCTTCTTCACTGCCACGGGGACGGGCTCCCATGGCGACCTTGCTTCGACGGGTGGTCTTTGCCACCATGAGGACGGGCTCCTGTGGCAGCCTTGCTTTGATGGGTCTTTTTCAGCGGGTCTTCATCACCGCCACGGGGACGGGCTTCCATGGCGACCTTGCTTCGACGGGTGGTCTTTGCCACTATGAGGACGGGCTCCTGTGGCAGCCTTGCTTTGATGGGTCTGCTTCAGCGGGTCTTCTTCGCTGCCACAGGGATGGGCTCCTGTGACGGCCTTGCTGTGGCGGGTCTTCACCGGCACAGGGACAGGCTCTTATGGCGGTCTTGCTTCGGCGGGTCTTCTTTACCGCCATGGGGACGGGTTCCCATGGCAGCCTTGCTTTGGTGGTTCTTCTTTACTGCTCCGCAGCCTCTACTGCTGCCGCCACCACCGGAGAGTTGAGCTCCATCTGCGCCCCAGTGGCCTCTCCTGCTGCTACTGTCCTCCTAGGTGTATCTCCTCGTGCAAATGCATGGCGTGCACACCCAGTCACGCTGGGCCTGTCTTCTACCCAACTGATTATCACCATTTTATTACTTGGTAAACATGATCCTTGTCAACCTACCTGTATAATCTTATAACCTCTTTTGTACTGGGCTATGAGTGATTTGGTTGGTATGTACATTAATAAAATAATCATAGAAATGCTAAATCAGCACTGGAAACACAACATAAACTTCTCTTTCATAAAATATCAGCTCTTATTATGCTTTTATGGTCAAATACCTGTTTTCAGATTTTATTATGAAGTGAATGACATAGTTGCTGCTGCTTTACAGTATTTTTCTGAAATGAGAGAACTTAGTTCCCCATACAGTGCTAGCCTCCAGTATTCAGTCATTCTTTAGTCATTAGTGGATTTCCTAGCAAAGAAGCTTTCTACTTTAGGAGAACAATGGACAGTTCTGCAATTAGGAACAAGGGAACAGAATTAGCCACAATGTTGAACAGTCATATATTGGAAAGGATTTTCTGAGGCCTGTGAAAAACTCTTTAAAATAGACCTCAAAGTTTTATATTTGTGCAGTCCATCCTAGGTACTCATATACTGAAGAATGAACTCAACCTTCTCTTCTTATCTCTTCTAGGTGTCTCCAATTAGTGCCGAAGGCCCCTAAGTTTTTTATGGCAATTGGACAGAATGGTGATTTGGCATTTATATTCTTCAGGGTCACGAGGGCCTTCGGATTAATGCTCCCTATGGTGTCACCACCTATTTATATTTTCATATAAATAAATACAAAAGTGAAAGATCAAACATGCATTCAATAACAAGATTGTTTTTGAGATAAGGAATTAATGTGAAGTACACCAACTTGAGAGGTTATAGAAATGGTAGGTTGATGAAATAATGCAAAAAGTCACAAGGGTTAAAATATGGTTAACTGTAGCTATCTAAGGAATGTCTCTATGAAACAATCTCACAAGCATGCTGATTCTATGCAACACAAGGGCTGAAGGCTGCCTGCTAATATAAACCTGTCTTGTATAGGTAGGAGCTCACTTGCTGAAGGTACGGTGTCACCCAGGGCAGATGGAAACCAATTAAGCACTGGCATTTAAATGTGCTCAGATTTGTGGGATATTTGGAGGCTAGTAACTCAGCCCTATTTTGGAGCTAACAGTTGTTACTTTTTGCTGTAATCTTCTGTTTGAACAAAGACTCCTATGATTAGGTCCCTTTGGTGATAGCACAGTGGAATGTACATATTATGCACAGTTACAGCCTCTGTGTCAGATAAGATCTTATCCTAATTAAAAAGTCAATTTTGAAGCAACTTTGCCCTCTAAGCTTGGGACACAGCCTTTGAAGTCTGAGTGTTATCTAAAATAGTGTTCTGGTATTTCGTCGACTTTACATTTGTCAGATCCTGATAATTTACAAGTAGCTATTTTTCTCTTGCTGAAATGTTGATAGTCACATACTGTGTGCCTCTCCTGGCTTTCATTTGATTTAATGAACTAGTTGTTCTCCCATTTTAAAATTCAATTTCTGAGTCTACCTAATTTTTAGTGATTAGTTTGACTATCTAGTTGATTTTACTTTCCTAGCCTATTTATTTGGCACATTTAAAACATGCATGGTAAAGAAGTTTGGGGCTTTGACTCTATAGTAGATATGGCAGTACCTAGTTTCCAATTTGGTCAAGAGTTTCTACTAACTGAGGACAGCTCACAACACCTTATCCCTCTTCAAACAACAGTTGTCACTAACTGAAGTTGGGCTACTTTAAATACAGTCAAGCCCATGCAATACCAAGCGTGAAAAAAGCGTGAAAAAATGTGCACATTCCCCTCTCCTGGGCGCCCGATGCAATAGGCAAATGAGCTGCCGAGCTAAAAAGGACATGCTAAGGGTAAATTGTGCGTCCCTAGCGTCCCCATGTCATCGGGCGGCTAGGAGATGTGGCTGTGCGATGGTTAGGAAAACAGACGCTCAATTAATGAGCATTCATTTTCCTAACCCGTGTACAGCCACATAATTTGAGCGTATGTTCTCCTAACCTGACCTCCATCAAGATTTGTTTTTATGCTGCTTCCTGTGGTTCCTCTTACTTAGTATCATCCTGATCCATTCACTTGTCTATAAGAGGACCAGAGTAATGTACTTCCAATTAAATGTACTCATCAATTATACCTCTTATTTGTCTCTTTATTTGAACATAAATAACAGCCAACTCTATGGGTAGTGATATCCTACTCATTGATGCACCATGGTGTTCTTCTTTTGTGTCTACTCTCTATTTTTATAGTGCTCTCTACGCTGATGACATCTTATAAAATATAATAACTCAGAGTCTGCAGCTCATTTAGAAAGACCTGAACAACTTACATAAACAGGGTACAAAGTACTGAGAATAATAAAAAATAAAATCAGTAATTCCCTCATGGATCCGCTTATCGAGATGTTGGTCGCGCTTTTTGGACACGCTACAATAACTCTCCATGCAATAATGGGATTAGCACATCCAAAACATGCATCCAAACCAGTGTGTAGCTAATAGCGCTCATCACATGTAAATGCCATGTAGATGAAGCAAAGAGTTATTACCCCTCAGGCAAAAAATTACTGTGCGCCCAACATGCACGATTTAAAATGCAAAGCTTAATGCCAGCCCTGGAGCTGGTGTTTAGTCTTCACGCCCTCCAAGATGCCACAAAAAAGCGCAAAATACTGCTTTTCTGTGGTTCTTCCCACTTAGTATCTGTTTTCCTAACCTGCGCACAGCCACGAAATTTGAGTGTCCATTTTCCTAACCTGATACCGTCAAGATTTTTTTTTGATTCTGCTTCCTATGCTTCCTCCTTCTTCACTAAGGGGTAGATTTTTAAAAACAGCATGATCGCGTACTTTTGTTTGCGCAGCAGGCGCAAACAAAAGTACGCTGGATTTTATAAGATACGCGCATAGCCGCGCGTATCCTCTAAAAACCTGGATCGGCGCGCGCAAGGCTGCCGATTTTGGGCAGCCGGCGCGCGCCGAGCTGCCTGCCTCCGTTCCCTCCCCTCACCTTCCCTTCTCTTCCTCTACCTAACCCACCCCCCCGGCCCTATCTAAACCCCCCCCCCTTACCTTTGTCCGTAGATTTACGCCTGCGAGAAGCAGACGTAAATCTACACGCGCCAGCGGATTGCTGGCGCGCCGTCCTCCGACCCGAGGCTGGTCCGGAGGCCGGCACCACGCCCCCGGTCCCGCCCCCGAAATGCAGCATCATCGGGTCCCGCCCACGACACCCCCCCGACACGCCCCCTTCCAAAAACCCCGGGACCTACGCGCGTCCCGGGGCTCTGCGTGCGCCGGCGGCCTATGGAAATTAGGCGCGCCGGCGCGCAAGGCCCTGCTCACGTAAATCCGGGCGGATTTACGCGAGCAAGGCTTTTAAAATCCGCCCGTAAGTTTTGAACTCCATGGCCCCAGCTTCCAGAGACCCCATACCCCCTGCAGCAGAAGAGGACTGGAAGGCTCATCTGCATGCTGTTCACAGCAGCCCCTGAGAGAGGACTCCAGAGGCCATAGCGGGCGTTCCAGGCTTCGAACTCCACAGCCCCACCTTCCAGAGGCCCCCACTCCTTGCAGCAGAAGAGGACCAGAAGGCTCATCTGCATACCATTCCCAGCAGCCCCTGGGAGAGCACTCCAGAGATCACAGTGAGTGATCCAGGCTTCAAACTCCATAGCCCCAGTTTCTAGAGGCCTTGCACTCTTTACGTGTGCCTATACCTTATCTATTTACTAGACCTTATCTGTTCTTATTTGCTTTTATATGTTTTGATTTTCCATGATAATTGTGTTTGGTAGGAGTAATTTGCTACAGATTTTGTACAAAAGGAATTTAATTCAAAACAGGAGTCAATAATGTGGGTAACTAGGAAGATATAGGTAGATTAATTGTAGTATATGAGAATCATTGCCTAACATAGCCTTACATCCCTTAGAAATTTTAACTCGATAACAAATCAACAAAATTATGATGCAGGAAGTGGTCCAGCACTGAGAGAGAGGCTTTCCAGTCTTTTGCATTGAGTGCCACATGTATGAGTATCTCCCAGCTGGCAAGAGATTGTATGTGTTCACTAAGTGCAAAGAGTTCCAGACCCTCAGAGAACGAGTCCGATCTCTGGAGGCTAGAGTGACAGACCTGGAGGAGCTAAGGGAGGCAGAGAGGTATATAGATAGGAGACTTTCAGTGACATAGTAGAGAAGTCCCACCTCCATCTGGTAGCCCCTGTGCTGCCTTGGAGGAGAAAAGTCATCTGGAAGGAGAGCATCAGCTTAATGTGGCAGGAAGCAATCCAATAGCTAGGACCTGCCCTCAAGGTAATGTAGTATCTTCTCGCACTGGGAACAAGTCTCAGGGTCACATGCCCAGGAGGGAAGGGTTAGGATGGCCGTTATAGTTGGTGATTCAATTATTAGGAATGTTGATAGCTGGGTGGCTGGTGGACGTGAGGATCACTTGGTAACATGCCTACCTGGTGTGAAGGTGGCATACATCATGTATCAGATAGGATTTTAGATAATACTAGGGAGGTAGATGTCTTGGTACATGTGGGTACCAGTGATATAAGAAAGTGAAGAAGGTAGGTTCCGGAAGCTAAATTTAGGGTTTTAACTAGAAAGCTGAAATCCAGAACCTCCAGGATAGCATTCTCTGAAATGCTCCCCATTCTACGTGAAAGACCCCAGAGGCAGGCAAAGCTCCAGAGTCTCAAAGCATGGATGAGACAATGGTGCAGGGAAGAGAGTTTTAGGTTTGTTAACAACTGGGCTTCATTTTGGGGAAGGGGGGGGGGCCTTTTCCAAAAAGACGAGCTCCACCTTAACCAGAGTAGAACCAGGTTGCTGGCACTAACCTTTAAAAGGGACATAGTGCAGCTTTTAAACTAGATGAAGGGGGAAAGCCGACAGACACTTAGAAGCGCATGGTTCGGAATGATGTATCTTTGAAGGTTACTAAGAGAACAGGGAAAATAGGGCATCCCAGTAAAGAGATTGTAATAAATGCCAAAATGGACCAGGTATCCTTGGTGAAATGAAGCAAGATTCCAAATTATTCCTGTCAACTGATGAGCAGGTTGTTAATACAAACAAATGCTAGAAGTCTAAAAATTAAGATGGGAAAGATGGCGTGCATAGCACTGGATGAAGAGGTAGATATACCTGGCATTTCAGAGACCTAGTGGAAGGAGGATAAGCAATGGGACACTGTGATACTAGGGTACAAATTATATTGAAATAATATGATGGATCAAATTGGTGGAGGGGTAGAACTATGTGTTAAAGAGAGCATTGAGTCAAACAGGATACAATTTCTGCAGGAAACAAAATGCAATGAATCTTTTATGGATTGAAATTCCAGGTGAAAAAGGGAATAAAATAGTAGTGGGAAGTGTATTACCGTCCGCCTTCCCAGAATGAATTAACAGACAATGAAATGCTAAAAGAAATTTTGAAAGCTAACAAAATCGGAAGCACAGTAATAATGGGTGATTTCAATTACCCCACAAACTGGGTGAATGTTACATCAGGACATTCTAAAAAAGTAAAGTTCCTAGATGAAATAAATGACTGCTTCATGCTGGTACAAGAACCAACAAGAGGGGAAACTGTTTTAGACCTACTCTTTAGTGGAACACAGGATTTGGTGCAAGAGGTAACAGTGTTGGAGCCATTTGGCAAGAGCAATCACAACATGATCTAATTTGACTTAATAACTGGAAGAAGCGCAAAAAAGAAATCTACTGCAACAGCATTTAACTTTCA
This sequence comes from Rhinatrema bivittatum, assembly GCF_901001135.1. Lineage (NCBI taxonomy): Eukaryota > Metazoa > Chordata > Amphibia > Gymnophiona > Rhinatrematidae > Rhinatrema > Rhinatrema bivittatum. Next base: position 769,499,791 of record NC_042616.1, read on the forward strand.
AAAAAGGTGACTCTGCTAAAATGAGGAAAATGGTCAGGAAAAAACTGAAAGGAGCAACTGCAAAGGTTATGGGGGTCATTTTCAAAGGAGTTACGCATGTAAATGTGACATACTATCGTAGCAATTTTCAAAAGCTATTTACTCGAGTAAAGTGCACTTACTTGAGTAAATCCTATGGACAATTCAATGGCATATATTGTAGCAATTTTGAAAAGCCCACTTACTTGAGTAAAGTGTATTTACTCGAGCAAAAACCAGTTTTGCTCGAGTAAATGCTTTTTAAAATCTACCCCCATGAGTTTAGCTCAGGCAGGAACGTTGTTTTAAAAAAAAAACATCTTGGAAACCCAAACCAGATGTATTCCATGCATTAGAAAAGGTGGAAGGAAAGCTATCGGCATGATTAAAAGGAGGTGAGGGAAGCTAAAATATCTAAAAGAACATCTTCCAAGAAATGAAAAAGGTATCAAAATGAAGAAAACAGGAAAGAGCATAAGCAAAGGCAAGAAAGATGCAAATAATTAATAAGGAAGGCAAAGAGAGAATTTGAAAAGAAGTTTGCCGTAGAAGCAAAAACTCATAATAAAACATTTTTCAGGTACATTTGAGGTACAAAGCCTGCGAGGAAGTCAGTTTGACCATTAGATGATCAAGGGATAAAAGGGGCTCTTAGGAATGACAAAGCCATAGCCGAAAAACTATTCACTGAGGAAGATGTAAGAGATGTATCCATGCCAGAAATGATATTCAAAGGCGATGATTCAGAGGAACTGAAACAAATCTCAGTGAACCTGGAAGATGTACTAGGGTAAATTGACAAACTAAAGAGTAGAAAATCACCTATACCAGATGGTATACACCCCAGAGTGCTGAAAGTACTGAGAAATTAAATGGTGGACCTGCTATTGGAAATTTGTAAACTATCAGTAGCATCATCTATGGTACCTGAAGACTGGAGGGTTGCCAATGTAATACAAACTTTAAAAAAGGAATCAATGGGTGAGCCAGGAAACTACAGATCAGTGAGTCTAACATCTGTACCAGGCAAAATTATTGAAATTATCATAAAGAACAAAATTGCTGAACATATAGATAGGCATAATTTAATGGAGGAAATCCAAAATGAATTAGCCAAGGGAAGTCTTGCCTCACAAATTTGCTACATTTGTTTTGAAGGCATAAATAAACATGTAGATAAAGGTGAGTCAGTTGATATAGTGTATGTGGATTTCCAGAAAGCATTTGATAAAGTTCCTCGTGAGAGACTTCTTAAGAAATTAAAAAGTCATGGGATAAGAGGCAGTGTCCTATTGTGGATTGCCAACTGGTTTAAAGATAGAAAACAGACAGTAGGGCTAAATGGTACATTTTCCCAATGGAGAAAGGTGAATCGTGGAGTGCCCCTGGGATCTGTTCTGGGACTATTGCTTTTTAATATATTTATAAATGACCTGGAATTAGGAGCAATAAGTGAGATGATCAAATTTTCTGATGACAAAAAATTATTCAAAGCTGTTAAATTGCAAGAGGATTGTGAGAAATTGCAAGAGGACATTGCAAAATTGGGAGACTGGGCATGCAAATGGCAAATGAAATTTAATGTGGACAAATGTAAAATGATACACTTAGGAAAGAGTAACCCAAATTGTAGCTGCACAAGGCAAGGTTTCATATTCGGAGTCACCACTCAGGAAAAGGATCTAGGTGTCATCATTGAATATATGTTGAAATTTTCTGCTTAGTGTGCAGCAGCAGCCAAGAAGCAAACAGAATGCTAGGGATCATTAGGAAAATGGAGAATAAAATGGAAAATGTCATAATGCCTCTGTATCGCTCCATGGTGAGACCGCACCTTGAATACTATGAGCAATTCTGGTCGTGGCATCTCAAAAAAGATATAATTGCACTGGAGAAGGTACAGAGAAGGGCTACCAAAATGATAAAGGGAATGTAGTGGCTTCCCTATTAAGAAAGGCTAAAAAGGTTAGGGCTGTTCAGTTGGAGAAGAGATAGCTTAGGGGGCATATTATAGATGTCTATAAAATCATGAAAGGACTTGAATGGGTAAATGTGAATTGGTTATTTACTCTTTCAGATAAGTTTTTTTTTCTCCTTGTTAAATGTAACTTTGCCTTATTCACCTCTCTGGTTATTTACTATTTTATTTATTGCTTCAGTTATACCCTTGTTATATGTAAACCGATCCGATATGGTTATTACTATGAAGGTCGGTATAAAAAAGTGTTAAATAAATAAATAAATAAATACAAGGACTGCTGGGCACTCCATGAAGTTAACAAGTAGCACATTTTAAACAAATCAGAGAAAATTATTTTTTACTCAATGTACACTGAAGTTCTGGAATTCATTACCAGAGAATGTGGTTAAGTCAGAAAGTAACTGGTTTAAAAAAGGTCTGGATAAGTTCCTGGGGGAGAAGTCCAAAAACTGCTATAAATCATGTTGGCTGAGGGAATAGCCACTGCTTGTTACTATCATCAGTCAGGTGGGATCTATTTAATGTTTGAGTACTTGCCAGTTACTTGTAACCTGGATTAGCTACTGTTGGAAACAGAATGCTGGGCTTGATGGACCCTTGGTCTGACCCAGTAAAGCAACTTCCTATGTTGTTATGTTCTCCTGTCAAAACCCTTGAACCCCTTTCCCCACTCTCTGCAGCCAGCGTTCCTTGTCCCATGCAATGTCTCTTACTATCCCCATAGTGCTGATGCTGGCCTGACACCATAAAGCACTCTGCATGCTTGTGCTGGTCTTGTCAGACATGCAGATTGTGAGTATGCAGAGAGGTGCGTGGTATCAGCCTGGCTTCAGAACTTCTGGGATGGCCAGGACAAAAAGTTGAACAGGCCAGGGTTCAGGTGGCCCACACCATTCCGACACCTATGTTTTACCAAAGGTAGGGCTGATCAGATGAATCTGATCAATTTCTTTGACAGGGTGAAGAAAGAGTTGGATCAGGTTGCACACTAGATGTAGTGTACTTGGATTTCAGTATGGCCTTTGACATGGTTCGACCTTTGTGATTCATAAATTGAATGAGCACTCTTGATATGGACCTTAAGTGACTGATATGGACCTTAAGTGGGTCAGAAATTGGTTGAATGGGAGGTAAAAATGGGTAGTGGTAAGTGGAGTTCACTCCAATGAGTGTTACTAGTGGTGCCCCACAGGGATTGATCGTTGGACCATTTCTTTTCAAAATTTTTGTAAGCGATAATATTGAAGGACTATTTAGAAACATTTGACTTTTTCCAGATGATATCAAAATCTGCAACAGAGGAAGGTATGGAAAATATGAGGAGGGATTTAGCAAAGCTTGAGGAGTGATCTAGAGTCTACTCTAGATGCTAAGATTAATGCTAAAAACTGCAGTTATGCATTTGAGCTGTAAAAAGTGAAGTCCTAAATACTGTAAATACATGAACATTAATATTTTTATAAGAAAATATACATAATGAAAAAAATGTTCTGTACAGTGACAATTAACTATTCAACTAGTCCAAACTTTTATTATAGATGAAAAAAGCCAGTTCATACCGCTACCTCAGTAGCTGTCTGTTGCACCCCTGCCCGCGGTCCCGTGGACAGGGCCTTACCTCTGCAACCTTGTGCCGCCGCAGTGGCTCTTCACGGCCTTGGGAGGCCACCGACAAGAACTGGCCTTGTGGCCTGGCCGCCATCTTGCTGCTGCCGACCAGGCCTTCCCCCCAAGGCAGGTCGTCGCCATCGACAGGCCTTACCGTGGCAGGAACCATGGACCTCGTTCTCTTCCCTGAGGCCTGGAGGCCACCGCAGCCCCTGAGTCTTCATGCGGCTGGAGCCGCCTCCGAGGTCCTCCTTCAGCGGCAGGTCACCGCATTGCTCCACTTCCCATGTCGGGTCCTGTGCAGCCCAGCTCCGGCTCCTCCCTGCTTCAGCATCTGCAGGACTGCTGTTCAGGGTCCTGCAGACTTCGTCTGACTGCTCCTCCTAAGGGGCAGGCCCGCGGATCTCCCCCATTCTTATGGGGCCAGCCAGGCATGGTTCACCCGGTAGCTCCTCCCAGGGAGTTGCCTCTCAGCCCTACTTAAGGGCTTGTCCGTCACTTCATCTTTGTCTTCGCATCTATCCAGATGCTCCTGAAGACGTCTCTTCGGTCCTAATGTTATTCCAACCCAGATGTCCGTGAGTCCAGATCCTGATGCTGTTCCAAGTCCGGATGTCCGTGAGTCCAGATCCTGATGCAGCTCCACTTCCGGATGTCCGTGAGTCCAGATCCTGATACTGTTCCAAGTCCGGATGTCTTTGAGTCCAGATCCTGATGCTGTTCCAAGTTCGGATGTCCTTGACTCTAGATCCTGGTCCATGTTCCAAGATATCCCATGTTCCAAGATATCCCATGATCCAAGATGTCCTGTGTTCCAAGATGTCCTAGTTCCAAGATGTTCCTAGTTCCATGATGTTCCTAGTTCCAAGATGTCTGTGAGTCCTCGTCCAGTGATGTTCCTTGTTCTCTTCCTGATGTTGTTCCGGTCCTAATGCTCCAGGTCCCGAAGTACCCATTCCTCCGGAGAGTCCCTGTTTTAAAGTCCGAGGTTCGGTCCTCAAGTGCCAAGTTTTATCTCCTTGTATCCTGTCCCAACTCCGGAGGCCCCAAGGGGGTTGCTTTGCTCCTGTGCTATGAGACTTCCTGAGCTCACCCCGCTCCCCTCGTAGTCTGCGACCAGCCCTTGGCTGTGTAGGGTACGTAGGGGACAGTGTGGTCCGTGACCAGCCCCATGTACTGTGTAGGGTGCCTGAGGGTCTTGCTCATCCCCGCCTGTGTCTTTGTTCTTCGCCTGAGTCTTCAGTGTGGTCCGCAACCAGCCCCATGTGCTGAGTAGGGCACCTGAGGGACTCACCTTCGTCGCCCAAGTCTATGTCCCAAGTCTACGTCTCCAAGTCCACATCTAAGTCTCCATGTCTCCAAGTCCTCGTCCCAAGTCTACGTCTCCAAGTCCACGTCTAAGTCTCCATGTCTCCAAGTCTACGTTCCAAGTCTATGTTCCAAATCTTCACCTCCTCGTCTCTTCAGTTCCAAGTCGCAACCTCCTAGTCTCCTCAGTTCCAAGTCATTTCCTCATCTCTTCAGTCCCAAGCCTGCGTCTTCCAAACCTACGTCTTCCAAGTCTACATTCCAAGTCTACCTTCCAAGTCTACGTACCCCTCAAGAATCCCAAGCTCCACGTTGTACTCCTCAAGAGTCCCAAACTTCACGACGTATTCCTCAAGAGTCCCAAGCTCCATGTCAGACTCTTCAGTCTCAAATTCCAAGTTTCTAGTCCTTGCCCAAGACTTGTCTTAGCTTCCTAAGTTCCATCCAGCTCTGCTCCATGCCACCCATTCCCGCACACACACCTCACCATGGGTGCGACTCATGTCCCGACCTGAGTCGCCCTGTGGCCCAAGGGTTCCGCTTTCCCATGAGCTACATGATGCACGCCGAGCCCACACCATCGGCCCCTGAAGGCTGCGCTCACTACAGGATGCAAAGACCAGAGCTCAGTGTGGTGTGCTGGGCTCAGTGTTGGACATTCATCTTGATTATCTGAAGTCTGGCCTAAAAATGTTTTCAAAATTCTCTGGATGTTTCCAAGTTCCTGTTTCTTGTCCCTAGTTCCTGGACTTTCTATGGACTGTCTTGTTATCAATACCCTGCTTTCCACAAAAAATGTTTTGCTCGCTTGCCTTCTTTAGTACATCCTAGTTCCATCCCACTAGAGACTTACCTTCAAGTTCCAAGTTGTCTAGTTTCTATGATTCTTCCGGATCGGCAGTAGAGGTTCGGATGTCCCAACGACCTGCAGGAGGCACCTGCAATCTGATCCTCTACCAGCCGGCTCATGCCCCAGAACCTCAGACGACCTGCAGGTGGCGTCTGCATTCTGATTCTTTCTTAGTCAGTTCCACAGTTTCCTTTGATCAACAGGAAGTACCTGCAAGCTGTTCCTATCAGCCATGTCAACTCTTAGAGTTCGTCCAGCCAACGGAAGGTGTCTACATGAATCCAAGACCTTCACTATTCTTCTGTAGAGAAGTAATATCATCCCTGGGTTCCAACGACCTGCAGGAGGCACCTGCGGCCAGGTTCTTCTCTCACCACCATTGGTCTGATGTCCCTCGGTTTCCAGAACTGAACCTTGAATATCTTCCAGCATCCAGGGTCTGTGTCTAACGACCAGCAGGAGGCGCCTGCACCTCAGATCTGGTTTTGTCCTCTAGCATCTCTCCTGAGGGTCTTCGAGTAAAGAAATCAACTGGCTAACTGAAGGTTGTGACCTTGGGTTGTTCCATCATTGACTTTACTTCCTAAGGACTTTTCCATCTAAGATTACTTTTTGCACCACATTGATCCAGTGAACCTGTAGATACTCCAGCTGTCCTTGGCCCAGTCTATCGCCAAGGTTTCCAAGATACTTTTGCTGTTCTGGGTACTATTCTTCAAAGAAGACGCAGTGAATTGCCTCTTGTACTTCCAAGATTACCTTGAACTGTACCTATGATATGTCAATGACAAGCTATTTCTTCTCATTTCAGCTCTCCAGCCTGGGCAGTGTGTTGAACCTTCAAGTTTCCCAACACACTAATTGCCTTCCTCCCTGAGTCAGCAAGAAGAAGCTGAGGAGGAAACCTTTGAGGGAGGTACTGTTGCATCACGTCATACTCCTCAAGAGTCTCAAGCTCTACGTCAGACTTTTCAGTCTCAAGTTCAAGTTCCTAATCCTTGCCCGAGACTTGTCTTAGCCTTGACTTCCTAGATCCGTCCAGCTCTGCTCCAGTGCTGTCCATTCCTGCACACACACCTCACCATGGGTGCGACTCATGTCCCGACCTGAGCCGCCCTGTGGCTCAAGGGTTCTGCTCTCCCATGAGCTACGTGATGCGTGCCGAACCCGCACCATTGGCCCCTGAAGGCTGCGCTCGCTACACTGTCTTATAGTCTTATCATTTTGTGACACTGTTACACATGCACAGCCATGTGAAATTCCACAACATGAAGTAAGAACGCTAACCTTATATTTGCTAAGAAACCTTACATCATCAATGGGCAAATGCTCACTATCCAATTCAAAAGAAAACAAAAACCCAGCTTTATTATATATTCAGCCAATAACAATATTAAAGATGAAAAAGTAAGTTCTCAGTTCGAAGGACTTTTATTAGTTGACTAAAATATTGGAATGTAACCTAAAAGACTAGTTGAAATATCTGAATACGACCATTGTTTCACCCCTGGTTGAGTTTCATCAGGGGGCTACAACAAAATAATAGAAACACCAAAATATATCTGCTGACATGAAATAAATAATAATCTCATTGGGTCTCATAAAATCTCATTGGCTCTCATAAAATCTCATAAAAATAAATAATCTCATTGGCTTAATCTTATAATATCAACAGTAGTCTACTGCTAGTGTTATATTGGCATATTTATGTTTTTTCCAGCACAGACAGGGTTAACAAAATGCCAAACATATCTGCTGTTTGTATGTCCAAACAAGAAAATGACACCTGCTGGTCCTGAAGCAGGTGCCATTTTAAAAGTAGCTATGTCACGGTCTAAGGGTCGACCGGCGCCATTCTGAAGAAGACACGGATGGGGCAAGAGGCAAATGAGCATCTCTCCTGCCCCTTTTACTCTACAGGAGGAGTAAGTGGAGGCTGGGGTAGTTTCTAGGCCCTGGCATCATTTCTGGAGGGGGAGGGAGGAGTCAGAGAGGCTCAAGGACAGGGCCCCAGGGTAGGCTGTGGGTCAGTAAGGCAGGCCCTGGGGCAGGCTGTGGTTTTTTTTCCCCAAAACAAAATGAAGAAAGCCAACCCAATTTTCATTGGTTTTTCTGTTTTGTTTTGAAAATGTAAAGAAACAAAGTAGGAAATGTTGACATTTCAATATTTCATTTCAAACAAATGCAGGTCCTTGACTCTTCTTCCTAGCTACCCTAGTCCCAGAGTGTGGCAATTGGCTACATGCAGGGCATGGATAGCTGGGCCCTGCTTCATGCAGCATGCACATTGCACACAGGACCTCCGCATCTCCCCATCTTTTGAGTCATTTCAAGCTCTGCTATATCCCCAGGCTGAACGAGATAGGGAGAGTGTGCACTGAGCAGTGGATATGACTCACTTTGAGTGCTGGCAGCGGCAGCAGCAGTGAAGGAGCTCTGGTAGTCACATGCAGCAGCCAAGATTGCAAACCGAGCAGCTGCCGATGCCACACCGACCTCTCGCCCACACTTGTATATGGAGGGAGCTGGGTTCATGTGTGTCCTCGCCCATTCTCTCCCTTTGTTTTAAAATTTGGAAGAGAGACCAGTGTGGTTTTCAGTGCTTTCCGAGGATTTCACTGGTAAACAAATTTCTGGGAACATTTTGTTTCCTCCACAACCTTTGGTGAAACAAGTAGATTTTAACAAGCTGAACACAAATGTGTATTTATTATGTCCGTATCACATACCGTTTGCCAGAAAAGTGCGATATACATTAAGCATTGTTACGTGTCTGTAGCGGCATAAGCTATAATGGCAATGTTGGCACCAGAAAACAAAAGTAAAAATGTTTTGCCGCAGATTTTCATTTGTAATCACTGTCCAACGCTTTGCGGATGAGAGTCCAACAATAGTCACCCAGCATGGAGGGGTTCCACTTACCTTGATACTGTTTCTCCATTTTGACAATGTCTTGATGAAACCTTTCACCATGTTCGTCACTCACAGCGTCACTCACAGTGCCTTCTTCTGGGAAGAAGTCCAAGTAGGAATGAAGAAAATGTATCTTCAATGACCTGTTGCACTTCATCGATTTGTATGCCTGAAGCAGATTTTCAACCTGTTCGACATAGTCTGCTGCCTTATAGTTGCCTAGAAAGTTACAAACGGCATTCTTGAAGGCTGTCCACGCCTGTACCTTGCAGAAGACCATCAAAGTGGCTGTCCTTCATCACAGCTTGGATTTGTGGGCCAATGAAAACACCTTCTTTTTTCTTTGAAAATATATGTATGTGATTATGTTTTAAAATTTCACAATTATTGTAACATAAAATTGGCTGTTTCTCAAAAACCTTACATGATGTACAAATTTCGAAGTGATATCTGTGATCAGCATCAAAAAATCTATTTGTAACACCAAAAAGCCTGAAGGAAACAAAAACTTTGTTTACTAGTGTTTCTTTAGGCCGAATGAGTCCTCTCCATGTCTGCACTGCCTGGTCCGTGCAGGTTGGTGTGTCACACAACCTTTTTGTTAAAATACTGTAGGTGAGCCTTGGGCATAAAAAGGTTGGGAAACGCTAATTTATGCCACTGTTTGTGCTGTTTGGACCCTCTAAATTGGGCTGTTCATATCTATTGATGCTGTTTTGCACCCCTTTCAATGCATTGGTCTTCATGCCACTGTTATTGGTGCCTTTTACTCCTCTTTTGGAGTCTCAGAGTGTTCTTGCCACTCTTGGTGCTGCTTTGCTCCTCTCTTGGTAACTTGGGGTATTGATGCCTCTGTTTGGGCTACTTTGCCCTGTCAGGGTGTTTTGGGCTCTGCCTCCCTCGGTGCCACTTTGCCCCAGTAATGATGTCTTGGAGTGCTCTTTCCTCTGCTGCTCATATCTGCCAGGAAGTTTCACTGTACTTGCATAGAAAACCCCAATTTTGGAGCCCATTGATTTTAAAGGGAAGTGGATGAATGATTGACATGAATAAACAACATTTTTTGATCTAAGAACATAAGAACATAAGAAATTGCCATGCTGGGTCAGACCAAGGGTCCATCAAGCCCAGCATCCTGTTTCCAACAGAGGCCAAACCAGGCCACAAGAACCTGGCAATTACCCAAACACTAAGAAGATCTCATGCTACTCATGCAATTAATAGCAGTGGCTATTCCCTAAGTAAACTTGATTAATAGCCAAGAACTTATCCAAACCTTTTTTTAACCCAGCTACTCTAACTGCACTAACCACATCCTCTGACAACAAATTCCAGAGCTTTATTGTGCGTTGAGTGAAAAAGAATTTTCTCCAATTAGTCTTAAATGTGCTACTTGCTAACTTCATGAAATGCCCCCTGGTCCTTCTATTATTCGAAAGTGTAAATAACCGAGTCACATCTACTCGTTCAAGACCTCTCATGATCTTAGAGACCTCTATCATATCCCCCCTCAGCCGTCTCTTCTCCAAGCTGAACAGCCCTAACCTCTTCAGCCTTTCCTTATAGGGGAGCTGTTCCATCCCCTTTATCATTTTGGTTGCCCTTCTCTGTACCTGCTCCTTTGCAACTATATCTTTTTTGAGATGCGGCGACCAGAACTGTACACAGCACTCAAGGTGTGGTCTCACCAAGGAGCATTTTCCGTTTTATTAACCATTCTCTTCCTAATAATTCCTAACATTCTGTTTGCTTTTTTGACTGCTGCAGCACACTGAGCTGATGATTTTAAAGTATTATCCACTATGATGACTAGATCTTTTTTCTGGGTGGTAGCTCCTAATCTGGAACCTAACATCGTGTAACTACAGCAAGGATTATTTTTCCCTATATGCAGCACCTTGCACTTGTCCACATTAAATTTCATCTGCCATTTGGATGCCCAATCTTCCAGTCTTGCAAGGTCCTCCTGTAATGTATCACAATATGCTTGTGATTTAACTACTCTGAATAAATTTGTATCACCCGCAAATCTGATAACCTCACTCGTCGTATTCCTTTCCAGATCATTTATATATGATATAAATATATATATGTATATAAATATCTGTATATATGATCCTATTTAGTTGGTTGTTTTGTACATATGCTCAATCTCTTCAACTATTGTATGTATATTTGATTCCATGCACCTGTAACATATATAAATCTGTTATTCCCCCTATAACAATGAACATTCTACAATGATACCTGCCCTGCTATCGCACCCTTGTTTTCGTACACCCTTATCCCCTCCCTTCACTGTGTTTCTTTGCCCCTTCCACACAGCCCGATCCAGTAAAGTCCGTGGGAGAGCGGACTAACGCCCGCTCTCCCGGCGCGCGCACCGGCCCCTCGCCGGTGCGAGCGATCCAGTATTTAAATTAGGCGACGCGGTGCAAACGAGGAAAAGGAGGCACTAGGGACACTAGCGCGTCCCTAGCGCCTCCTTTTGGCCTGGAGCGGCGGCTGTCAGCGGGTTTGACAGCCGACGCTCAATTTTGCCGGCGTCGGTTCTCGAGCCCGCTGACAGCCACGGGCTCGGAAACCGGACGCCGGCAAAATTGAGCGTCCGGTTTTCGGCCCGACAGCCGCGGGCCGAATTCAAATTTTTTTTTTACTTTTTTTTTACTTTTGGGGACCTCCGACTTAATATCGCTATGATATTAAGTCGGAGGGTGCACAGAAAAGCAGTTTTTACTGCTTTTCTGTGCACTTCCCTGGCGCTGGAAGAAATTAGCGCCGACCTTTGGGCGGCGCTAATTTCTTAGAGTAAAATGTGCGGCTTGGCTGCACATTTTACTTACTGGATCGCTCGGGAATACCTAATAGCGCCCTCAACATGCATTTGCATGTTGAGGGCGCTATTAGGTGCCGCGGGTGGGCCGCGTGTTTTCCTCCCCTTACTGAATAAGGGGTAAGGGAAAACACGCGTCCAGAGCAGGCTGACAGTGCGCTCCGACGGAGCACACTTTACTGGATCGACCTGTTAGTTTGAAGTTGACTCGTTCTATGTAAAGCTGGTTGCTATGTTATGTTTAATTGTAAACCAAGGTGATGTTACAAACGTGCCTCGGTATATAAAAACCCTCAAATAAAAAAATAAAATAAAATAATAAATATATATATTGAAAAGCACCGGTCCAAGTACAGATCCCTGAGGCACTCCACTGTTTACCCTTTTCCACTGAGAAAATTGACCATTTAATCCTACTCTCTGTTTCCTGTCTTTTAACCAGTTTGTAATCCACGAAAGGGCATCGCCTCCTATCCCATGACTTTTTAGTTTTCTTAGAAGCCTCTCATCAGGGACTTTGTCAAACGCCTTATGAAAATCCAAATACACTACATCTACCAGTTCACCTTTATCCACGTGTTTATTAACCCCTTCAAAAAAATGAAGCAGATTTGTTAGGCAAGTCTTCCCTTGGGTAAATCTATGTTGACTGTGTTCCATTGAACCATGTCTTTCTATATGCTCTACGATTTTGATCTTGAGAATAGTTTCCACTATTTTTCCTGGCACTGAAGTCAGGCTCACTGGTCTATATTTACCCAGATCGCCCCTGGAGCCTTTTTTAAATATTGGGGTTACACTGGCCACCCTCCAGTCTTCAGGTACAATGGATGATTTTAATGATAGGTTACAAATTTTAACTAATAGATCAGAAATTTCATTTTTGAGTTCCTTCAGTACCCTAGGATGCATACCATCCGGTCCAGGTGATTTGCTCTTTAGTTTGTCAATCTGGCCTACTACATCTTCCAGGTTCACAGTGATTTCATTCTGTTCATCTGAATCATCACCCCTGAAAACCATCTCCGGAACTGGTATCTCCCCAACATCCTCATTAGTAAACACGGAAGCAAAGAATTCATTTAGTCTTTCTGCAATGCCTTATCTTCCCTAAGAGCGCCTTTAACCCCTCGGTCATCTAATAGTCCAACCGACTCTCTCACAGTTTCTTGCTTCGGATATATTTTAAAATGTTTTTATTATAAGTTTTTGCCTCTATGGCCAACTTCATTTCAAATTCTCTCTTCGCCTGTCTTATCAATGTTTTACACTTAACTTGACAATGCTAATGTTTTATCCTATTTTCTTCAGATGGATCCTTCTTCCAATTTTTGAAGGATGTTTTTTTGGCTAAAATAGCCTCTTTCACCTCACCTTTTAACCATGACGGTAATTGTTTTGCCTTCCTTCCACAAAACAAATTGTGAAGGTGAACAAAGTGAATTAAGCAAATAAAACAATAATTCCTTTCTATGCACATCCCTGTAACCGTATGCTGTTGGAATCAGGGTTCACAAGTTAGTAATACCTGACATCTCATGGGGGTCAAACTGGAGGTTTTTCCATGCATTTTCCTAGACCTGAGGAAGTGCTAATTGTATTGCTGCTATCAAGAATTGGAATCTGCAGCCTCGATATTGAAAGGTTAGCCAGTTAACTAAGCTAGCCAGATAAACTTATCCAGCTAACTTAACTGGAATATTAAGCTGAATAACTCTCCCAGATAACTAGAAAGTTAGCCCAATAATTATATCCAACTAACATTAGACCTACTTGGTAGCAGGTCTAACTTATCTAGCAAACATACAGGCCGATACAGTACAGTACAAGCCACACATTTTACTTTCAGAAATTAGCGCCGACCTAAAGGTCGGCGCTAATTTCTTCCGGCACCAGGAAAGTGCACCCTCTGACTTAATATCATGGTGATATTAAGTCAGAGGTCCCGAAGAGACTTAATATCATGGTGATATTAAGTTGGAGGTCCCGAAGAGACTTAATATCATGGTGATATTAAGTCGGAGGTCCCGAAGAGTAAAAAAAGTAAAAAAAAAATTGAACCAGACGCTCAATTTTGCTGGCGTCCGGTTTCCGAGCCCGTAGCTATCAGCGGGCTCGAGAACCGACGCCGGCAAAATTGAGCGTCGGCTGTCAAACCCGCTGACAGCCGCCGCTCCTGTCAAAAAAGAGGCGCTAGGGACGCGCTAGTGTCCCTAGCGCCTCCTTTTCCCCGTTTCTACCGCGCCACCTAATTTGAATATTGCATTGCGCGCACTGGCGAGGGGCCGGCACGCGCGCCAGGGAGCGGGCATTCATCCGCTTTCCCGTGGACTTTACTGAATTGGCCTGATAGAGAGTTATTTTCCAAGTCACGTTATGGCGTTTTGTGGTACTACCTATGTGAAGCGTTAAGCTAGCACCCATTGTGATAAATAGGCTATCACCATCAAACATGCCCCTCTTCCTAACACATGTGATAGTTTGATGAATCTAGCCCTTAGCTAGATAAGTATAAATATTGCCACTTATCCAACTACCTAGGAGATGCATCAAACCGCAGTAGTGCTCTAACACACGTTAAACAGCATATATAATGCAATACATAAGATATTTAGCATGTGCCCACCCTGGTACTCTCCACTATTATAATTACCTACTTTTCATGTGATTTGCAGGCATGAATAATGCAAATGAATTATGTTAATATTTTATCGCAGCTGATATAGCCCTCTAAGGCGATAGCGGTCCCTTGAGGTTGGGGCCACAATCACATTAAAGGGCTGCTTGACATGTTGTTTTGTCCTGCCAAGAGACAAAAGGACTCACCCTAGAGCTGTGATGTTTTTTTGGGATGTTGCGGTGACACCGCTGTGATTGTGGGACCCAAACCGCAAACATTGCGACTTGATGGCTCTAGGCCTACGTTAGCTGGATAAGTAGCTCCTTCCTGTTATGCTCCTGTCTCGCCACCACTTAGCCGGCTAGGTATGTAGCCGGCTAGGTAGTTATCTGGCTAAATGGTGGCCGCTGAATGAGGCCAGATATTCAAATGTCACTAGTTAGCCAGATAGGTCTCCACTTATCCAGCTAAGTGGCACTGAATGTCGACCTCTGCCTATCTAAGGCTGTCTGTTTAGTATTTGTGTAGTTTTGTTTAGTGATTACATTTTACTGCTGGTAGCCCTGGAAGAAGTAAAGAAATGTTTGATCACTTGGAATCATAAAGTCATTGTGTGAGATTTCCTTTGTTGAATCCCAGGGTTGTGGGTTTGATAATGCAGAGGCACCCAAGGGAAGGTGTGAAGAGGAGGGCAAGAATTCTACTGGGGTGGGGGGCAGTTTCATGGGCACAGAGAGGGACAAGTGTTTTTCTTTTTCTTTTTCCCCATCCTACGGAAAAATGCCCACTAGGTTCCTCTGAGCCTGGTTTAGTACAACATCTTACCTGACCACTGCTTTGAACTAATAGGCCAGGATAGAAATCCCATGGTGCTAGAACCCTTTTGCTTTCTGTGTCCCTAGCAGAGCTTACCCTCGGTATGTACCTTAATATTCTGATCCGTGCCCATGCAGACATTGATTTAAAAACAGAATGCACCAAGTTGGCAGAAAGATACACAACTTAGTTAAATAGCAATGGCTGTTTGTTGAAGCAGAGTGAATATTTGCAGTTGCATAGGCTTGATAATTCCCTGAATTAGTTGCAGATCACAACTTTTTTTTTTTTTTCTGTTGGAGGAACAGAGATACAGCACAAAGATATGATCAGAAAACTTTCTCCGGTTCAACAAATTCAACCAATTCAAAGGCATGACCAAAGCTTTCACAACGGAGCCCTAGCTCCAGGGGAAAGGAGGCTCTCTACAAATGGAAGATAGTTTATTTTGAGGGAAGAGACTTAGGAAGTCGGTGTGCTGCGTTGTAGAGGGCGTTAAGACAAATTCATTTTGTCTGGCTGCTGTTCTGTGACCTGAAATCCTCTCAGGAGAGGACAGACAGTGAAGTCATGGAAGGCATGACTGTGTGAAATGAAGATGAGGCTTCAGTAGGCCTAGAGTAACCCCTGCCTCACATTCTGCAGGCTGAGCCCCGTCACTCTGCAGATATCAGAGAGGTTTGGGCCTGCCCCTGCTCGAAAGCATTCTGGCACCTGTCGTGCCATTTTAGGAAACCAAGGTTTCACATGCCAGCACACACTTGGAGGGCAACTGAAAAACAAGGATCTCTCCAGTCCAGTTGTATACACAGGTTCATAAAACCACCCCACTTTAAAATATTCTTCACTTAATGCCCCTGTGGTTAGGGTGATCATCTTGCAAATGCTATTTTGAGGGACGTTTTCAGACATATGGTAGGACTGAGGGGGGATCACAAACAAATGGATTGCAATGGATATGTAACCCCACACTGGTGAGCAGATTCAGCACAGGTGAAGCCATAAAGTTATTTATACTCTACGGGGCAGGGACCCTTGCTAGCTCTTTGATCTCCCTCACTTCCCCGAATGCAGATTCTTTGACTTAGGGGTAGGAAGGAGATCCTTTCAGGTCCCAGTGCAGGGTGTTTGACTTCCTATGCTGAATTCCCTGGGTTAGGTGAATTTCCTCTGTGTGCCCCAAGAAACGCCAGGACCAGCGGATTAGTGTCCAAAATTAACACTTTACTGTAATTAAGTTGCTTTGCTGGCACAATAAATATTTTCAGCTCCACAGTTCCCTTTCTTTCTCTCACTTACGGGCCGATACAGTACAGTGCGCATCTGACGGAGCGCACTGTTAACCTTCGATTGGACGCGCGTTTTCGACGCGCTAGCGTTACCCCTTATTCAGTAAGGGGCCGAAAATGCGCGTCCAACCCCCCCGAACCTAATAGCGCCCGCAACATGCAAATGCATGTTGCGGGCGCTATTAGGTATTCCCGCGCGATTCAGAAAGGAAAATGTGCAGCCAAACCGCACATTTTACTTTCAGAAATTAGCGCCTACCCAAAGGTAGGCGCTAATTTCTTCGGGCACCGGGAAAGTGCACAGAAAAGGAGTAAATTTGAAGTAGGCCCGCGGCTTGTGGGTCGAAAACCGGACGCTCAATTTTGCCGGCATCCGGTTTCCGAACCCGTGGCTGTCAGCGGGCTCGAGAACTGATGCCGGCAAAATTGAGCGTCGGCTGTCAAACCTGCTGACAGCCGCCGCTCCAGTCCAAAAGGAGGTGCTAGGGACGCTCTAGTGTCCCATGCGCCTCCTTTTACCTGTTTTTACCGCCGGGCCTAATTTGCATACTGAATCGCGCGCACAGGAGAGTTACTTTACTGTATCGGCTCGACAGTGTACAATTTTTGTAGCCTTTATCTGTGCAAGAGTCATTGGTAAGGCCAGGAATCCAACCACCCTCTGGGTATAGGTTGAGCAGTGGTCCTCTTAGGTTAGGGACCCATTTGTGGGTAAGATAGCAACAAAAAACTGTCTTGGCACAAAGATTTAATGTCTCTATTTCCACAGGGTTTTGGAGACTCCAGATGGGTGTCCTCCTATTAGATCTGATATTTTCTCACACTTAGTTAGCCTTTCTTTGGATGAGGATGCTGGTGGGAGGGATTCTGGGTGGAACGGCAGATGAGAAAAGGGGCAGAAAATCACTTCCTGCCCGGCTTTGAAAATAACTTCTTTGTTTCCCAAAATAGATAACACTGAACGTCAGTGGCATACTAAGGGGGGGGGGGGGGGGCGGGAGTGTGAGGGTGCGATCTGCCCTGGGTGCCAGCCAGGAAGTCGGTGGCCACGAGCGGAGCCCATCTTGGCAGAAGAAGAGGGAGGCCTCCGGGCCGCGAGCGGTGGAAGCACTGGGCGGCCGTCTAGAGCGCTACGGGTCTGGAGCCAGCAACTGCATAGGCTTTTCCTCTTCCCACCCGGGCGGCCCAGAAGAGGAAGTGGTGGGTCTGCGCGAGCAGGAAGAAGGGAAGGTCATGCAGTCGTGGCCTGAAGCAGAAGATCAGAGCGTGTCCTGGGTCGCAGCATCAGCGGTGCCCACCCCACCCCCCCATCGGACATGCAGAAAGCAGAGCCGCACCAGCCCCCGGGCGGCCTCAGCAATAATGAAGAGACCCCGTCTGTTGCAGAAGCTGCTGCTGTACTTCTGATGGGGAGCAGGGTAGGAAGTGATAGAGAGAGAGTGTGTTTGGGTCTATGTGTGTGTGTGTGTGTGTCTGTCTGGGAAAGTCTGTATATGTCTGTGTGTTGTGTATGGGAGTGAGGGAGGGTGCAGGTGTGTGTGTGAGAGAGGGAGCCTGTGTGAAGTAGAGGGGAACCGGAGATCACTGGGGGGGGGGAGAAGTGACCGGGGGAGGGAGATGGAGAAGTGAATATGGGGGAGGGGGGTGCCAAAGAAAGTATCCACCCCGGGTAGCAAATTCTTTAGGGACGCCACTGCTGAATGTCCTCTGCAATGGGTCACCACCACTTCCGGGGCAGGTCTTCCCTAAACCTGGGCATCTTCAGCTCAGGGTTCATCCGTCCCCGAGTCTCAGAAAGGCCTAGACCTTAAGCAGCGCTCCTACTAATGAAAAATCCAAAAATCCAAATCAGTCCCTGAGTTACCACTCTGCACCTCATGTGAAAAGAACAGCAGTGGTGTCCTGATCTGCCCTGGAGGGGTCTCAGATGATTTCCAAGGCTCCTGGTAGGCCCAAAAAGTAACTCAGGATAAACCTCCAACCTTCCTCTCTAACTTCAGACTTAGACTTTCCCCAGAGCGCTTTGCGGAGCTCTGCTATAAAACCTCCTGCAGGGGATATGCATTACAGCCTCGCCATGGGAGGGCTGCCACTGAATGGATCCTCCCCCTAATTATATTTCTCTAACTGCACTAACAGGTCTATTCTCAGGGCTCAGTGGTAACCCAGAAAAGTGCCTGCGTTACACATATTTTTGCAGAACAGAAAAAAGAAAAAAAAAAGATGAGCACTTTTTAATCAAAAGAGCTGATTGCCCCTGCAAATGCAGGTCCCGGGGTTGTCTTTAAGACTGCCCTGGGCCCTCTTGCACAGGCCTAAAATAGGCTAGCAGGAGCAGCGGTGGTGCTGGGCCCCCACACAGGGCCGCTGGCAGAGGAAGTGTCAGATCACAACCAGTCGCTGCATGGGGTCAGCAGAAACCTCCAGGGGCTTCTCTTTCCTCTGCCCCAATCACAGAGGGCAGCAGCCATGGGAGCTGGGAGGACGCATTTCCGTGTTACTATTGCTTCCCTGCTTTCTGCAGCTGATTGATTCTGGTGAGAAAGAGTCAAGTAGCTTTACCAGGCAGGAAAGCAGCAGCAGCTCAGGAATACTTTGCCTTAATTGGGGGTTATTTTCTTTAAAAAAAAAAAAAAAAAAGGTACTTGGTTGGAGGGGAGGAGAGGGATGATGGGATAGCAGGGTGTGGGGATGGCATACACCAAACTCCTCTCTGCTTCCCCCCTTCAGTGGTGCAGGCCTGTGTCAAATCTCCATCCTCCAGCTCTGGAATTCATTGCCAGAGAGGATGTGATAATGGCAGTTAGTGTACTTGGGTTTAAAAAAGGTCTGGACAACTTTCTGAAGGAAAAGTCCATACACTGTTTTTAATCAGGTAAACTTGGGGAAAGCCAGTTCTTATCCCTGGAGTTAGCAGCTTAGGGTCTATCTGCTATTTGGCATCCTACCAAGTCCTTGTGACCTGGATTGGTCACTGTTGGAAACAGGATACTGTGCTTAATGGACCCTCCCTCTGACCCAGTATGGCACGTTCTTATGTTCTTGGTTTCTCTCCTACTACGTCCAGGCAGCAGCTCTTCCCCTCCTCCAGGGTCCATTTGATGAGGAAGATTGATTCCTCCTTGTCTTTGGCTCATATGGTGCTGCTGATGCTGCCTCTTCCTTCCTTTCGGCCATTGTGGGCTACCACTTCCTCCTCCCTTGTGGGCCATTGACGTCGCCTCCTTCTCTTCAGCGAGCACAGGCTGCTGATACCAAGAGGCTCCAGGTTGGTGACCCGGAACAAGTTCATTTTTCAAGATACAGAGCTGTGCCAGTTATGGAAAGATGTAAAACAAACAAAATTTTAAGAGCTAGGTTCTTTCAAGTTCTAGATGAATTGTAGTACTTGTAATGTAAGAAGTATATAACCCCCGGGCTAATGGTCCCAGCTAAGGTCCCAGGATCCATACCTCAGACCCAGTCTTTCAAGCCCATGTCTTCCCATTGATGTTAATTCATCTGAGTGTTCAAGGCTCCCTAAGTGGAGGGGGGAAGATAATCCTTCTAGGCTCTATGCATTGCTTTAATTCAAATCCCATCGTAAACAGCACAGATGAATGTTCAGTTATAAAATACATTGAACAAAGACCTGTTATATTTGGATGGAAATTGAGTGTACCTTCATACGATGCGAACTTTTTTGGTTCTGCTATCGTGTCTATGAGCCTTTTTCAGGCTTCTAAATCATTAGGTACCTCAATGCTTAGCTGTTAGATTATGTTAATGTCCACTAGGATGTGTGCTCTTCAAAGTGAATTTTATAACACTGAATGTTGTAACGCTGGCCTTAGCCACCACTTATCTTGTGCTTGCTCTAATAGTCAGTCTTGTGCAGCCGACACCTAGATGTTTCGGAGCAGGGCTCCTTCTTCAAGGGCTGTACATTGTCAAGAAGGACTGAAAGAACACTGTGGAAATCTGCATAACATAAAAATACAAAAATGCAATCATCCTTTAGTTATTGACGTTTGTAATGTCACTTAACTTGGTCACCATGTGAATGGATAGAATATATACTTGCATAGGCGGCTGAGTAGACTTAAGTGGACTTCGGCGTTGTTGGTGCTGTCAAAAGAGCTCCGCTGTGAAAAGTATAATGCACTCGAAATAAGACTATATTTTCCTTTTAACATTACTGTGTACTGGTTCAACTCGCAAGAATAATTGTTTTGGAAGCTCTAATTTCGTGTTAAATTGGTGGTACTTACTGTGTTTTCTTGACGGCTGCTCTGAACGGCTCCTTTTACTAGCGCGGGAGCCGGCAGCTGAGACGCCATATTTAAAGGGATTCCTCCGAGCATTGTAAGTGACGTGTGGGGCGGTACTGCTGACATCACTGGCTGAGTGAAAGATGTTACGGAAGGGACCTAAATTAACTTCAAATCAACATGAGCCACTCTATTTTGTCATTGAGTCCGGTGGGTTCCAGAGTGTTCAAACGATAGATCCATTCGTTTTCTTTCCTGTTTAATATGCTAACGCGATCTCCTCCTCTCCATGAGGGACGCACCTGCTCTATCACGGACCACTTCAGATCGCTGAATGTGTGGCCACTATCGACGCAATGCTGTACAATGGGAGCTTTCAAATCTTGATTGTTGATTCTGCATTTGTGTTCTGTTAGGCGGATCCTGATCTTTCTTTTGGTCCTACCTATGTACACCTTTGGGCAGGGACACTGAAGGGCATAGATAACGAAGTCGGTGTTGCAATTGACATCATTGTTTAATTTGACAGTATATCCTGTATTTGGATGAGTCCAGCTTATGCCCTGATGGGCTTGGGAACAAAAAATACATTTACCGCAGGGTGTTTGACCTGTGGTGACTGGACTTACTGGTTCTGAGATTGCTGCCCTGATAACTTGCTGCCGGATGTTATGTCCCCTTGAATATGCAAACATTGGTGCATGACTAAAAACCGGATGGGGACTTAGAACATGCCAGTATTTCAATAAAATATCTCTAATCTGTGTTGTCAATTGAGTATGTTGAAGGACACAAATTAGGTCTGTGTTGTCAGGCTTATTCTTATATTGTAAGAGGGATTCCCTGTTGGAATATATTGCCCTCTTATATGCGTGATTAATTACGCATTTGGGGTAACCTCTTGCTAAAAATCGTGATGACAACGTGTGTGCTTGTTTGTGGAACTCATCCTCTTCTGAGCACAGTCTTCGTATCCGGAAAAACTGCCCCACTGGCAAGCCTTCTTTAAATCTTCTAGTATGATGGCTGTCGAAGCGAAGGAAGTTGTTTCTGTCTGTTGACTTCCTGAATAAGGTGGTTTGTAGTGTGGATCCTTTCTTGATGATTTTAATGTCCAGATAGGATATTGTATTTGAGTGGTATGTGATTGTGAATTTCAAATTAGGATGAGCTTGATTTAACCATTGATGAAACTGAAGAAGCGATGCTTCTGTATCTGTCCACACAAAAAAATATCATCTATATATCTTGTCCATTGTAAAATATGGCTAAAACCGGAGAAGTGTAGACACTTGACTCTTCAAATTTGGCCAAAAATAGGTTTGCCACATCTGGGGCCCCCATTGCCACCCCATGAACCTGCAAATAATAACTCTGTTCGAATGCAAAATAATTATGAAAAAGAATAATTTCTGATATTTTATGGAGAAACTGGGATGGTATCCTGTGTGGTCGTGTTCTTCTTGCTAATACTTAGGTCCCTTCTGTAACATCTTTCACTCAGCCAGTGACGTCAGCAGTACCGCCCCACACGTCACTTACAATGCTCGGAGGAATCCCTTTAAATATGGCGTCTCAGCTGCCGGCTCCCGCGCTAGTAAAAGGAGCCGTTCAGAGCAGCCGTCAAGAAAACACAGTAAGTACCACCAATTTAACACGAAATTAGAGCTTCCAAAACAATTATTCTTGTGAGTTGAACCAGTACACAGTAATGTTAAAAGGAAAATATAGTCTTATTTCGAGTGCATTATACTTTTCACAGCGGAGCTCTTTTGACAGCACCAACAACGCCGAAGTCCACTTAAGTCTACTCAGCCGCCTATGCAAGTATATATTCTATCCATTCACATGGTGACCAAGTTAAGTGACATTACAAACGCCAATAACTAAAGGATGATTGCATTTTTGTATTTTTATGATATGCAGATTTCCACAGTGTTCTTTCAGTCCTTCTTGACAATGTACAGCCCTTGAAGAAGGAGCCCTGCTCCGAAACATCTAGGTGTCGGCTGCACAAGACTGACTATTAGAGCAAGCACAAGATAAGTGGTGGCTAAGGCCAGCGTTACAACATTCAGTGTTATAAAATTCACTTTGAAGAGCACACATCCTAGTGGACATTAACATAATCTAACAGCTAAGCATTGAGGTACCTAATGATTTAGAAGCCTGAAAAAGGCTCATAGACACGATAGCAGAACCAAAAAAGTTCGCATCGTATGAAGGTACACTCAATTTCCATCCAAATATAACAGGTCTTTGTTCAATGTATTGAGTTACATGTTATATGATATTGGGTCTTTTATTTTTGTGCAGTTATAAAATACAGCAGTAGGCACACTGGAAGCAGTTGTGCTTTCCAAAATAGCTTTTACTGATAACAAGGTGAAGCTGATAGCAATTCTTTACAGTTCATTATAATCACGTCCAAATATTTACACTTTTGCTCTTCTTACTAAATTCGTGACCTTCTGCTTCCAGTAGCCTTATCCAGATTAGTCAGGTAAAGTCCAATGCATAATCTAGTTCTCACTCCTTTCCAATGTATTATTTTGGCAATTAATGAGGTAGTTTCTAAGTTTCCTCCTGATGGCAGGTTGAAAAGGATCCTAGTCTAAGTTATATTAATCATTTCAAGTCCCGATGTCCATTTCTTTAGTGATGTTACTTCAAGTTCCTCTCCCTTCTTCTTTCACACCTGAATAGTGTATGATAGCTCCTCTTTCTCTCCTTTGAGGTGAAAGTGGGGTCACTGGTGTTCCTTTCCTTTCTTCTCTGGGAATGACTGTGGAGTCATTCTTCCCTGCGGACACTAATGGCCCTTCAGTTCTCTCTCAGTGAGAGTCACCACTTCCTCCGATGTTAAAGAAAGACCAAGTCCCTAGGACCCGGGGTGTTCAGGGAAACTCAGTTCTTAAAGAAAAAAAAAGGAAAACCCCAAATGAGGGTAGGAAAGGGTGGATAAAACTTCTCCCTCACCAACAGAAATTTGTTTTCCAAAACTCACGGTTCAAAATTACAGGAAGACACTGTCTCCTTTCTTTACCCAGGTCTCAGCCCTAGCGACCCTAGAGTCCTGCTCCAGAAAAAGTAGCCAAAATGGAACAGCAAACTGGTCATGCTACATCCAGAAGGGTCAACTAAAAACTCCACTCTTTAAAATGGTGGTAGAGGTTATATACTCTCATACCATTCTAGACTCCCTCATGGGGGAGCCACTAACCTAAACAGCTATTCTGTTTCCTCCCAGCCAGCAAATGGATTTATTCCTTCTGGTAGAAATGTGGTTCTGGAAGAGATCTGGGAAGCGAGCAAGAGGAGGTGAGAGCTCTACAAGAAGACACGAATACCAGCAAGTAATATTATTGGCTGTGTTATGTACTCAGCCTTGCAAGTGGATGCTGGCTCCTGAAGTTAGAGATCAGGTCAGTGTAGTCTGGCTCTGCAGCAGCTTCATGTTTTCTGATGCTCTCCTTCACTGTAAGAAACATGTGCAGGCCTTAGCTCTTAAATAAAACTGCTTTATCATGCTTCTGTCTTGCCTTATCACTCACCGGGGCATTGATGCAAACATTTGGTGACAACCAGCATCCAAGCAGCAGAAGAAGAAAGAGCTGGACATCGCAAGTAACTCATGAAGGCACATGGGCCACTATCTGGAAAGTGCCTTTGTAACCCATGGTTACAATTTGCATATTTTGCCTATTTGTAGTAGTCTGGTGAGATGAACTCATAAGGATAATAATGCCTGAGCTGGAGAGAAATTGCTGATAATTAAAGCCTGTCAGTAGAAATTTTGCATCAGTAACATATAGTAAGAGTATATTTACTACAACTTAGACTTTTCACAGCTACTGTAGGCCTGATAGTAATTTTTGGGATGCCATAATATGATGATGTACAGATGCATTATTGACTTGCTCTGTATTTCTTTCTTACTTTACTGTCAAAGACCATAGCAGCATTATCCCTCCCTGCTTCAAGAATTGACGATAAGAGAAAGAGTGTAAATGTTGTGTAGAGTAAGACATGCATAAGGGTAGGCCAAAATCTTTTTTTCAAAAGTGAGTGATATCTCCCCCTCCCTGCACTCCCTCCTCCCTGTCCCCCCTCTACTCGTAACCAAATCATATTGTACATTTTGTATATAGGCTATAGGCCATTTCTCTATACCCACATTTAAGTATATTCAGCTGTTACAATGTTTCTTGTATTAATTGTTTAATTAATTATCTTGTTACAATGTAAAATAGGGCAGTTCTCGCCCTATTCAACCTGTTATCTGCAAACCGATGTGATATTTCGATCGAATGTCGGTATACAAAAGAAATAAATAAATAAAATAAATAAATCCTTGGTGGGAAAAGTGGCACTGGCTCTTTTAACATTGGCTTTTGCATGGAAATCTGAAATAGGGGGGAAGGTTATATTTTTTCCCCTTTGGTATTTGAAGCTCTTTCTTATTTATCAAAGAGTGAAAAGTACATTTAAGAGTCCAATTCCCTTGTTTTATGGAATCAGGGCCTAAATGTGTTAGATTTGCTCCCATAAGAAGTTCTGAGATTTCAGCGTTCATAGCAGTGCTCCAACCCACGGTTACTCCTGCCAAAATATATTTGAGTCTGAGGGTTCCCGGAGGTGAAAGAAAGGAACATATGGATTGGTGTGATAAGGTGTGGCAATACCTGTGGGTGGCGTGGAGGATGTCAATGGAGATTGTATGATGGTAGATCTTCCTCCTGCATACCTCAAATATCTCTTTTCCCAGTATATCAAATATTTTCTTTTTTTTTTTTCTTAATATCTGGTGAGTATCACTTTTTTTTTTTTTTTTTGACAGTTGCTGCTCAGCAAAACCTGAATATTTCTCACTATTTACCGTCCAGAGCCCATAGTGAATGCAGCACTTTCATCACGAAATCATTTGATGTGCAACCCTAGCAGAATAAATAGATATTGAGGTTTTTTTTTTTCCTGATATCCTCCTGTTCTTCTCTTTTGCTATTAAAGATACTGAAATTATTGCAACTTTTCTGCCAAGACCAAAAACTGGGCAGAAACACTTGTTGTTTTTTTGGAAACTGTTCTGTGCTACTTAAGTGTGAATCATTTCAGATTAACCATGGCCTCTGATTCCAGGGATAGGTGCAGCTGTGCACACCCCCAGCATAATGACTTGCTAAAGGCAATGAGCTAGGGAAACCATGGGAAGCAAGCAGGCAGTGAACAGTGTGCAGTGCCCTTATCTAGAGGAATGTCTCGGGATAGCCTCGGCAATTATTCTGGGCTCCAGAGGCTGGAAATCATTACTCTTATTACCATGGCAAAAAAAAAAAAAAAAAAAAAGGGAGCGTTCATTTATTTATCACTCAGGACCGCACAAGTGATGCACAACAAGGACCGTTTAATTTGGAAATGCGCCAGTACTGCATAGAGCTCAAGAATCCGCCAACCGTCTTGTACCTGGAACGCGCTGGGCTGAATTTCCATTGCGTTGCCTTGCCAAGGGAGTTACCCCTTCTGCTCTTGGAAGCAATAACAAGGGTTTCACAGATACATTTCCCCAAGCACTGCCAGGACAGTTTAATAATGGTAATAATAATATATTCTCACTATTAGCTATGCAGAATTGTTTTTATTTCTTGTGAGAGGCATGCCATAACAAACCCATTAATCATATAAAAGGATTCTATATTTTCTATATTACATACCCGAAGTGTATGTAGGGAAAGCAGAGTTTCTGCTTTACATTGTAAATGTTGCAGCAGCTGCCTGTGCTCAGATTATCTAATTTTCTGGAAGTTTTCTACTTATTTGGCTCTGTTTCCACTCTTGGGCCATAACTTCTTACTCTCTTTTCATTGTCTTTTCTTTTTTTTTTTAATTACAGTAAAACACTTTGCACTAATACCCCCATCTCAGGCCTGTCCCAAGTTAAAGGGGCACACATTCAATACCAGGGCTAAGTCCTATTCTTCTCTCTATCTGACCCCGAAAGCAGGTCTTCCGCTGGGGTAAAGGATAAACCTTCAAGATCCTGGGCAATCTGCTCTTCTAAATGCCAATAAAGAACCTGGGCGCCATGATGCACTTGGTACGTAGGTCTCTCAGGTTATCTCTTCAATGCAACTAAAGGCAGTAGAGCTATGAATCTGTGGAATGTAAAGCATATCCTTGAGAAACTGGAAATGGGTCGCCCTACCCCATTAAGGCTTTCCCTGAAATACCTGGGAACCACTGCTTGCTCTTGTCCTCTCCAATTTTCTCCTTTCCTCGTCTCTTGTACCTTGTGGGCACGTCCTTAGGTGTTTGCTTTCAGAGAGCATCAATGTGATGGCTGGGTTCCTCCTTTCTTCTCCTGAATACAGTTACCAGCTGGGTATCCACTCTTTCAACCAATTGAGAGACGGGCAAAGGAATCCCTCAGACTGTGGGATGCTCACATGACTTGAAACAAATACTTTTTCCCCAACAAAAATCAGACACTGAGAAAATGGCTAAAAAACAGAGATGGTAATCACAAAAAAGAGAGAATATAGACCCCCTGCTCTTTACACAATGCACACATACATAGGTGATCCAATAGTATTAATCTATAATTTTTTTAATACATCAATTAGTCAATAAACATCATTTTCCAGAACATATTTATCAATATATTTCAAACATGTATTAATAGAAATACATACACATTAAATTCACAGGTATATCCATAATTACATCATTAATTCAGAAACATGTGCAACCTCATGGACATTATCACCCCACCATAGCACCAATCAACTAGCAGCATTACCACCCCACCATAGCAGCACTAACTTAAAACTCCCCTCCAGACACTCATACATTCATATCACACACGCTCCCCACCCACTAAAACACCACACATCTAAAACCACTGAACCTATTAAAGTCAAAGTTATCTTTATCTCAACATGCTCCACCACTTATTAATTTCATATGGGAGCACTACGCCACATTCCTCACACCTCTAAGACCACCAAAGCTTTAATGGTTGAAGCTATCTTCATTTGGGCATGCTCCACCACATATTCATTCCATATGGGGGTGATCCACCACGTCCCAACAAGGATCCCTGTTTCGCCACAGCTTCTTCAGGGGACGCTTTACTCCCGGTCCAACCAAGGATTAGCAAAATTCTCCAGTTTTCAATTATTGAGACATCACACCTTCAAGAGCCCAGCGGTTACTATGTCCTTCAAAAAGTTAGACAAAAAAACCAATTGTCTTAAAAAGACAAATGTTCAAAGCAGCTTCTTCCCCTACATTATCACCTACAACCTCAACAGGCAAAAAACTCACTTTCTTCACAATTCAAATTAGAAAAACGGCTGCACATCACATATATGGACTCACCACCTGAAATAAAGACCAATAATAATGCTCCAGAAAGTGTTTTATACAAATAACCTAACCACAACCAATAACCTTTCACAAATCTTCAGCACGCTTCATGTGTTTCAGTATATTATTTCCATCTTCTCTCACAAATCCAACTTATATGTACCTATTACAAAGCAAGGTACACAATACATAAATAACACTTAATCAAAATTCCAAAATGCTCATGTTGACAAAACCAATAATCAAAACCCTTCTTACCTTACAACCTATCCAGCACTTACAAGGATACAGCCAATTCAAAATCCGAACACAGCACTACCCAACAGATCTTCAGAACAAGGCACAGCTAACAGCATGGCGAGAAACTCCACATATAAATCCAACTCAAACTGCCACACCCGACGCATCAACCACACTACGCAACCCAATCAAACACCGACATCATCCACTATCTAACCACGTCGCTTCACGTCCCTCAACGGGACCAATCACAACTAAACACGCAACTAATAATACTACACTCTCTGAAACAAAATACGTCAGATCCACAGCCAAACATACAATATAATCTCAACAACTTCAAGTTTGGGTTGTTGTGAGTTTGGTGAATCTGGTGGAGTCTGGGTCCTTTATGAATCCTTCATGAATCGTTTTCATTAGTGTCGGTTGTGGAGATTATATTGTATGTTTGGCTGTGGATCTGACGTATTTTGTTTCAGAGAGTGTAGTATTAGTTGAGTGTTTGGTTGTGATTGGTCCCGTTGAGGGACGTAAAGCGACGTGGTTAGGTAGTGGTTGATGTCGGTGTTTGATTGGGTTGCATAGTATGGTTGATGCGTCAGGTGTGGCGGTTTGAGTTGTGAATCAAAGGCCAGCTGGAAAAGATAATTTCTGGAAACTACACAGGATGCTTGTCTTATATGTCAATGGGCAAGGAATTCCAGAAACTGGGGCTCACAATAGAAAAAGCAGAATACCAAGCAGCAGCGTTCTGGGTGACTTGCAAGGGTCTCAGAATTGTAGCAGGGACTCCAAGATATACAGCATTGCAATAATCAGATACAGAAAATTATAATGACTGTAGAACTGTACGCCAACTCCCTCTCATCTAACAGCGGTTTCGAGTGACGGAACAGTCGGAGCTTAAAGAAGGTGGCTTTGGTGACAGCATTCATTTGAGCAGGCATTGAGAGATCTGAGGCAATGACCCTCAAAGAGGCTTTACTTGAGAGGCTATTGGAATTGGCACCCTTTAGAAGAAAGGCTAGCAAGTCTGTCACCTGCAGAGGAACTTTCAAGAATCGTAATTCCAGTCTTCTCTACATTTAGTGCCAACTTATGGTAGTATAGCCAGGTTTTAACTAGGGTTAGGGTTAGGGTGGCAAGCTGAATTATGCTCATGAGGATGTATGTTATCTGCATAGTCACAATAATTTTCCCAAGGAGTAGCTAACAATTTACAGTTAGGGGCTAAGTATATCTTGAAAAAGGTTGTTGAAAGGGCCGACCCCTGAGGAATCCCGGTGCCAATCTGAAGTATGAGATTTAATCGGAATCTGCTGCTGGTGACTTGATAGACAGGATGTAAACCAGGAAAGAACTTTTCTCTCAATACCACATTCTCAGAAGCATTGGACTAAGTCAGTGTGTCTAAGAGTATCAAACGCTGCAGAGAGATCTAACAAAATAAGTATGTACTTTTTCCCCGTATGAAAGCTACGGAAAATGATATTGAAAGATGATATCAAGAGTTTCAGTTCCCAAATGCTTCCTAAAACCAAACTAGTATGGATCAAGTATTTACAAAGAAAAGAGAGCAAAGTCTACAAACTACCCAGAATGAGCAATGAGTGATTAAAAAAAAAAATTACAAGCCAGTCACATCAGGCCTATGCCCCTAGGTATATTTTAGAATCAGGTAGGAGTGCACAACACAGATTTAAATCGTCCATGAGCATTGCCATTGTTAGATTAATTCTTTGTATTTTCCTTTCATGGGCTTTATTCAGAAATGACTTTTCCTCATTCTGAGTCTTTGATTAAAATCTTTATTGAATAAGGTCCAGTAAGTGTGGTCATTTGTACTTAAGGACAGGATAGAAGTCTACAATTAGATTAGATTGGATTAGAATAGTAGTGTTACATATGAGCGTGAGGAGATGCCATCTATTACATTGCTCCTAGTTTTTCTTTTTGGTTTTAAAAAAACATTGCACCGTGGTAATAGTGAAAACGCACTGACTTGTCAAGGGAGGGGGGCAGTATCTGTACAATTTACACTCCTTATCTGCAACACCATTTGCCATCTCCTAGCTAGCTATTGATTGTAATGTGAATGAACTGCTCTTCTGGGTACACTAAGGGCTAGATATGAATTTAGGACACAAGCAGCACACACATAAAAAAAGGAAAATGCAAATCGGTTTCCATGCATAGTTTTGAAATAGTGCTTTTCTTGTCCAAGGATTTACATTTCCTGCATATTTTGAAAGGGCCAAAAACAAAAACAAAAAACTCCACAGAAAAAAATAATTGTGCAGAAAGTGCTGCAGAACTTTTTGTCTAATTCTGAAATTTGGGGCAAGAGTCCCATAGAGAGCTGGTTCTCAAACTTGTCCATAGAACCTCACAGTCATTTGGGTTCTCAGGAGAACCATCATGAATATGCTTGAGAGAAATGTTCCTATACCAGCGGCTTAATGTATGCAAATTTATCTCATGCATATTCATTGTGGATCTTCTGAAACCCTGACTGGCTATGGGGTCTCCACTGCCCTAGAGCATTATGCAGATGTTCACTTGCATAGTATTTTTCTGGGGTTTTTTTTTCCTTCTTTGTTGTTGCAGGAAATTCAGCTCTTGGATAAAAGGAGTTCTGATTCATACTTTTGGTACCTTTCCCCTCACTTTAACCTGAAATTTAATTCTGTAGTGTTAATATGGGGCTATGTCACTGTACTGAAGGAGGGATGTTCGGGTGTGAGCTTGCACCTTGATAAAAGCCTCTGGATGCTGGGGCAATGACATTTCTCTGGCAGTGAAGCCTAGTGGGTTAGAATACAGAACTGGGAGCCCAAAGCCCCTCTGGTTTGAATTCCCCATCTGCTACTTTTTGAATTAGAGACATGGAACCATGTGATTTACTTTGTATGGAGATGCATATATTGATGATGTTCTACAGCTAACAAATGCTAGCACTACTGCCAATAAGAGAGCAGTGTTTTTCATAGGTCCACAGTTTTCCAGTTGCAGGCACCATATTCTTGCCATTCTGCTTGCTTCCAATCTTTTTCTCTTGCTGCCCATTTCCTATCAGATTAGTTTCAATGTCTATTCAATCTCCCATTCTTTGTGCACATTTCTTAATGCTGTATTAGTCCTGGATGAAATTAGATTATTTGCAGGGTGTCGCACCATTTATAGGGCCAGCATAAGAACAATTGAAATAGGTTTGCTCCTTGTCACAATCCTGCTTCTAGGAAATCGGACAATACTGTCAACCCAGTAGGTAGAAGCGTAAGGCCTCTAAGGACCACTTGACTGCCAAGGCGTCTATCTCAACTTTTGAGTAACGCCTTTCCCATGGCATCAACTTCCAGCTAATGTATGTCACCGGATATTGTTAATCAGCCTTCCCATTGGACTAAGATTGCTCCCAAGCCTACTTCTGAGGCATTGGTCTGCACTGTGAAGGGTTCAGTGAAGTCCTGGCTTAGCAGTTCAGAGCATATCACTCTTTCAGAGTCCTGAAGGCTTTTTCTGCTTCAGCTAACCACTGGACTTTATCTGATGCTTTCTTCAACAACATCCTTATGAGAGGCTCCACCTTCTCTGAGTAATTGGGGATAAACCTTCTGTACTACCTCATAAGGCCTAGGAAAGCTCTCACTTTTGCTTTTGTTTGCAGAACTGGCATAGTCTGTGGATGGACCTAGCCCTTCCCTAGGGTGTAGCCAAGATACAGGGCTTCTTGCCCTCTCAGCAAGCACTTCTTGGGGTTAGCCACTAGTCCTATTTTCCTCAGAGTGGTCAGCATGGCCTGGAGTTGGCTTAGATGTGTCTTCTAATCTGAGCTGTACACCACAATCTCATCCAAGTAGGCGGCTGAGTACCAGCGATGTGGGTGGAGCAGACAGTTAACCAAGTGTTGAAATGTTGCGGGGGTACCGTGGAGTACCAAAGGAAGGACAGAAAAGTCCACCTGGTGTTGAGAACGCAGTCTACTCCTTTGCTGTTGGTATGAGAGGTACCTGCCAATACCCATTTGTAAGGTCCAGGGTAGAGATGAACTGGGCTGATCCCAGATGCTGAATCGGTTCATTCACTCATGGCATCAGGTAAGTGTTGAGTTTTGAGAACTTGTTGACCTTTTTAAAGTCAATGCAGAACCTTATACTGCTAAGTGGCTTTGGCACCAACACTATGGGTGAGGACCAATCACTGTTAGACTCCTCAATAACCCTGATTTGGAGCATCTCCTTTACTTCTGTCTCAATGACGTGGCACCTGACCTTGAGAATCTGATAAGGTCATTGCCATATCACATGCTGCACCAGGTGGATATGGCTGGGCAGATTCGAGAAAATCTCCTTGTTTTGCTTACCAGCTGTTTTAAGACAGCTGCTCTCTGAAAAGAACGTGGGCTTGGTCTACTTCAGATCCAATCTCTGGGCCAAACTCTCCTTCTTGTATCACTCCACACTCCTACTTCTTCAGGAGGTTTACGTGGTAGATTTCAGTTTTCTATCATTTATGTGGCTGGGCTGTTTTGTGGTTCACGAGCCCTGTTTTTTTTCATAATTTCATAGGGTTCTTGCCAATGAACTAACAACTTGTTTTCCAAAGAGGGGAGGAGGACAAGGACACAGTCCCCCAGCTGAAATACTCTTTGGACTGTGGGGCGATTGTAAGCTTGGGCTTGGATACTCTGAGCCTTTTTTAGGCATAGGTGGGCTGCCTCCCCAGCCTTTCTTAGGCAATCTTGCACTCAGAGAACCTAGTCAACGAGGTTTTGCCTGGGATTTTCTTTGTCTTCCCAAGTCTTGCAAACTGTGTCCAAGTTCCTTTCAGTCTCCTCCCATATAATAACTCAAAAGGGGAAAAACCCATTGAGCTCTGTGATACTTCGCAGATTGCGAACAGCACTTAGGATAGAAATGTGTCCCAATTCTTGTTGTCTTCATATACAAAACTCCTCAACATTTGTTTGAGTGTCTGATTGAAGTGTTCATCAAGGCCATCAGTCTGTGAGTGATATGCAGAGGTATGCAAAGTTTTTACCCTGAGCAAGGTGCAAAGTTGTTTCATTACCTTGATCCCTGTCAGGATCTCCTTGAGCTGCCCAAGTTGTGAAAAATCCTCCATAAAGGCGGTTGCCACCACTGCCTCCAGATATCTTGTGACATAGTCCAGAATCATGAGGATGTACACATTTTCTCAAATAGATCTCTCTAGTGGCCCTACAAGGTCCATGCCCACCCTTTCAAAAGGGTCTCGATTATTGGCATTGGTATGAGATGTGCCACCCATATACCAGTAGGCTTTATGAGTTAGCAGGTAGGGTAGGACCAGCAATATAACTGCACCTGTTAATGAAGGCCTGGCCAATAGAGCTCTGCCAATATTTTCTCTCAGGTCTTTTCCTCCCATAGGTGACCCCCTAGAAGGTGTGCTAGTTGCATGACCATCTGACGATACAATATGGGAACTAGGAGTTGTTCTATCAATTCCCCTTCCACACTTCCCTTTATGATCCAGTATAGTAGATCCCCTTTCATCACAAAATAAGGGGGAATAGAGTTTGTAACCTGTGCTCTATGGACTAGCTTTCCAACCAACTTCCGTATATGCTCATGGGCCCACTTAAAGGACTCACTCCCCTTTTCCCACTCAAAGGGACCAGGTATTACATTCTGGGTGGGTTGCTGCTCTTCCCCTGACTCCGATCCTTCTTTCCCAGCTGCTTCAAAATTAGCAGCATAACTGTATTTGTCCTGTTGGCATTATCTCCAGGACTTAGGAGTGTTAGAGTCTTTATGATACAGATTTGTATCCTCTAAAGGAAAGTGTTACAGAAACTCCAGTTCTTCATTGTTGTGGGTGGTCAAGCTTGTTGTGAGCCAGTTCCAAAGGGTCTTGAAGTTTGGACAGTCCCATCTTATCACCACAGGAAGAATTCCATCTTCAATTTTCTCTTGACTGACCAGGATCTTTATTTGTACCTGGCTTGTTGGATTCTGCCATTGGTCCCGTGAATGCATGCCAGGGTTGCTATTCTGTGGTAGTCAATCTGGCTTTGTTTCACTAACTCTCTTCATATGAACGTTTTCACAATCCTAGAGTTCACTAATGCCTGGGTTGAAACCCCATCCAACTCAACCACAATGACAAAAGGAGAGACTCCCTGGCTGGGGACATCCATGAAATTACAAAAGTATGGGGGTCATAGCATTAACATTCATTGGCTCATCTTCCCTGTGGGGACAGTCTCTGGTAAAATGGCCCCCTTCTCCATTTATTTATTTAAAAGTTTTTTATATACCGCACATGGGGTCACTTATGTGTCCGTCTAGGCGGTTTACAATTTACATACACAATAAAAACAATTTGAACATAAGACACAATAAAACAAAAATAGTTCTTTCTTTACAAGTATCAAGCAGATATGGGTAATTCTCCACAGCTGAAACATGGCGGTCTGGCTGAGGCTTACAGGTGAGGTGAAAAGTCCTTTGTTATTGATTGTTAAGACCTCTGACTCTTAGGACTCTGCCACCATCTACCCAGGTCAAGTGGCTTCTCTGGGATCCTTGGTGACTCAGGCATATTCTGGGCTTTGATAAAAGGCCTCTGCTATAGTGCCTTTTCAACTGTGAGGTTTGGGTGTCAGCAGACCCACTGCCACATAGGCAATTAGAGGCTGTCTAGGAACTGTTCTAGCAAAACTGCTATGGCTACCTTCTCCTTGGACTTCCCTTCCAGGGCCAGCCATTTCCAAACAGCATCTTTAAGTCTGTGGAACAAGTTTCTTGGGTTTTCTACAGCCTGCAGAACTCTCCGCCAAAATCGCTGTTGGGAGGCTTCTGGGGTGCCCCCCATTCTCTTTAGGATGGCTGCCTTGACTTCCTTGTCTATGGCCATCCTTT
Organism: Rhinatrema bivittatum; assembly: GCF_901001135.1. Lineage (NCBI taxonomy): Eukaryota > Metazoa > Chordata > Amphibia > Gymnophiona > Rhinatrematidae > Rhinatrema > Rhinatrema bivittatum. Next base: position 769,534,787 of record NC_042616.1, read on the forward strand.
CCAGATTGGCGATATGGAAAGATCTTGACTACTCCCGGTGAGTAGATTCCCCAGATAGATAGCCCACCTGTCCTCTGGCCAGCCTGCCAGTCGTGCTGTGTGTTCAACGTTTTTCAGGAACCATCAAGGTTTTTTCCTGAGGTCATCTTAAGTAGTGTCAGTGACACAGGAGGGGGACTGGTTATGGTGATTTGCACAGCTTGTGCTATTTGGGTTAGCACTGTATCCTGCTCACCACCTGCTCTTGCAATGCCTGCTGCTATTCAGTTTGTGTTTGCAGTGCATTCTATAATTGTTGCTGCCCTGTAGTGCTGCCCTGTAACAAGGACCTGAATTACTTGCTCCATCTTCCCTGCTTACCGAACTGCCTCCAAACTATGTACCCCTCTGGGGAAAGAAAAAATGGCACGTGGTAGGAGCACTGGATGGCCCGCGCCATTTTTAAAGATGGTGCCGTCCATCCAGTGCTCCCTCCATGTGACAGGGGCTGGCCAATGGCACGGATACCCTGTCACATGGTACGGGCAAAGGCCATCGACGCCATTTTTATTAGTGGCAGCTGACGGCCCGAGAGTGGGAGATCGCTCCCGGGACCCCCACTGGACCACCAGGTACTTGTAAAATGTTTTTGGGGGGTCGGGAGGGTGGGGGAAGCAAAGGAATTAGTTTTAAAGGGTCGGGGTGGGTTTTTTGTTTATCGGCTCGGGCGCAGCCGATAAACAAAACCGCGATCAGGCCCGATGAAAAAAAAAACACATGTGAATCGGAACCTGGAATCCGAACTGATTCCGGTTCTGATTCACATCTCTATCCTGAACTGTTACCTCCCTGAGGACTCCGGAGCTTCCAGTTTGGGTCTGGTTCATCTTTTCAGCATCAGCCACGCACCCTTGTTCGTAGTGGGCACACCCCTCTGCTACCTCTCTGGAAGACCATCTGAGGCCCACCTAAGTCCAGGTGGTCCGGGAACCCAAGGGCTCAACCTGCGGAAACCCTGGACTGTTATTGGCGAAGCTCCAGCCAGCCTCTGTCTCCTCATGTGCTCCTCCTCCTAGTGGCAGGTGCTCTCTGGGTCCGACCAGAAGGCCGTACCAATCCCTCACCAAGCCAAGGGTCCACCTCCAGTGCAACAGCCTAGACTTAGAAAAAGAAGATTTGATAATGGATTCAAAAGTTCACTGTGAAGGATGACATTTAAATTTCTCACTTGAGATGCAACTGAAACTATCATATCACCAAAAATATAGCTGAAAGGAGAACCACCATAGGAACATAATTAAGCAAAATAGTCTCGATTTTACTTAAATTTAACAATAACCGATATTGGGATAACCAAGATGGTATGCTCATGGATAATTGGGCTGAGGTAGAATCGACACAACCTACAGGGAGGAGTCTGCAGGTTCCCACCATCAGCAGGTGGCCCCAGGTGAAGCAGAGACCCAACTGGAGCTTCGCCTATTCCAGCCCTCGTTCCCCTCGGGTTGAGTCTTTGGGTGCTGTGGCTGGTAGGTATTACCTTGGGTCTCTGCTGAGGGCAAAAAAGGAGGTCTTTGGATAGCAGGGTTGTAAACAGCTGGCGGTCAGGCGTCGGTCGGTGGCAGGAAGCGGTCAACTGTATTGAGAAGCAGGCAGTGTTCGGTGGCAGGCAGCCATCAAATATATCCAAAGTCAGGCCGAAGTCAGTTCAGGTATCTGTCTGAAGGGAAGCAGGGGCGGATCAGAAGGACAGGTCAGGCATGGAGAGGCACATAAGGAAAGGAACACTAAAGACTACGCTGAACCTGAGGATGAGACATTGAAGACAAGGTTGGGCTGAAGACAAGATGCTGAAGATACTGTAGCAACACGCTCTACACGTGGGTAGTGGGACCTGTTGGTGTTGTCACGGGCCTATATAGGCTTGAATCTGTGACATCATCAGAAGGCGCTCTGGACCTTTTAGTGCGGTGAGGTCTGCATGCATGCACCCTAAGAGGTGCGGAACCAGCTAGCATCAGTGGCATCTTGCCGCATGGAGCAGCGATGAAGGCTCACCACGCCGGAACACAGTGGTCCATTGCCATGAGGCCATGTCTGCTGCGTTGGGTGTCTGGGAAGCTGTGCAGCCTGGGAGGTGAGTGCAGCAGTCTGCGGCTTGTGGACCGCTAAGCGTAACACAGGGTCTAATAGCAGTTAGACACAGAGATAAATAATCTCGAGTGGCTTGCTATGTGGTGTGTTTTGGGAACATAAATTGTATGACATCAGCATACAATTTATAATTCAGGCCAAGAATAGATACAAAAATCAAACATAGGCCTGGATTTATCAAAATGCGATAAGTATCGCATGCGATAGGAAAAGGGGCATGGCTTATGCTAATAGACAGTTTATCACAAATTGAGATAATTACCTTTGCGAAGAGCTAAGTTAGTGCAAATTGCAATGTTTTCAGACTTTGCAATAAGTGCCAGACCTGTTGTATGTCCTGCATACAACCACTGGGGGGGGGGGGGGGGGGGGGGCGGGGGAGAGAGAGAGAGAGAGAGCTGGATGTGGCTTATCTGGCTATGTGGTGGCCGCTGAGTGAAGCAGGATATTCAGCAACTGCCACTTAATCAAATAAGTCACTACTTAGTACTTACGAGTGTTTTGAATATTGCGGGTCATAGTAAATGACAGCAGTTAAAGACCCAATTGGCCTAGCCATTCTGCCCAATTGAGATTCTTTCACTTAAGAACATAAGAAAAATGCCATACTGGGTCAGACCAAGGGTCCATCAAGCCCAGCATCCTGTTTCCAACAGTGGCCAATCCAGGCCATAAGAACCTGGCAATTACCCAAAAACTAAGTCTATTCCATGTTACCATTGCTAATGGCAGTGGCTATTCTCTAAGTGAACTTAATAGCAGGTAATGGACTTCTCCTCCAAGAACTTATCCAATCCTTTTTTAAACACAGCTATACTAACTGACTAACCACATCCTCTGGCAACAAATTCCAGAGTTTAATTGTGCGTTGAGTAAAAAAGAACTTTCTCCAATTAGTTTTAAATGTGCCCCATGCTAACTTCATGGAGTGCCCCCTAGTCTTTCTACTATCCGAAAGAGTAAATAACCGATTCACATCTACCCGTTCTAGACCTCTCATGATTTTAGAGGTTAGATAAGCAGGGAGCTTCCCTCCTTGCCCCCAACCAGGTTTTTCACTTAAAGTTCATGTGATTTTCAACACAATCCACTTTTTATAGATGATTAGGAGTGAACAATGATTAAAGTTATTCTTAGCTTTCACCCTAGAGGGTTAATCAAACTCAGAGCAATTGTATAAAAAGTCTTCTACTTGCACTGAGCAATTTCCATTTTGACCCAATCCCAGATGTTAAATTAATAAACAGGTTACCTGGATATCCATGCAAAACTCATGAATAGTTCCTTGATCCCAAATGAGCACACAGTAACTGAAGGATCTCTAACATTTCTGGATTCAGATTGGAAACATCCCATAGACTGGAATCTGTTTTCAATAACTGGGCTCGACCTTTTGACAGGCAGGTGAGACACAACAGAAAGAAGCTCAAGAGAGTTGATTTTAGTTAATCAGTATCTTCACTGAGCAAGCTTCTGCAGTTCATCACTGTCCCAGTTGGCTCCAGAAAACCTTCAGGAAATGCTTTCACTTCTCTCCATCTTAAGAGTTGAATTCTTCTTCCTTCTAGATGCCGTCATGGCAGACATATACCACGAGGGGGTGTATGGAACAGTGATGTCATCTCTTTTTGGGAGGTAACCACGGGGACTTTACATATGTATGAGATATGTTTGTATACATTGAATACTCAGGGGCGGATTTTCAGAGCCCTGCTCGCGTAAATCCGCCCAAAACCGGGCGGATTTACGCGAGCAGGGCCCTGCGCGCCGGGAAGCCTATTTTACATAGGCCTCCCGGCGCGCGCAGAGCCCCGGGACTCGCGTAAGTCCCGGGGTTTTCGGAGTGGGCGTGTCGGGAGGCGTGTCGGGGGGCGGGGCCAGAGCGCGCGGCGTTGCGGGGGCATGTCGGCAGCGTTTTGGGGGCGGGTACGGGGGCGTGGCTACGGCCCGGGGGCGTGGCCGCGCCCTCCGTACCCGCCCCCAGGTTGCGGCCCGGCGCGCAGGAGGCCCGCTGGCGCGCGGGGATTTAAGCCTCCCTCCGGGAGGCGTAAATCCCCCAACAAAGGTAGGATGGGGGTTTAGACAGGGCCGGGCGGGTGGGTTAGGTAGGGGAAGGGAGGGGAAGGTGAGGGGAGGGCAAAGGAAAGTTCCCTTCTAGGCCGCTCCGATTTCGGAGCGGCCTAGGAGGGAACGGGGGTAGGCTGCGCGGCTCGGCGCGCGCAGGCTATACGAAATCGATAGCCTTGCGCGCGCCGATCCAGGATTTTAGCCGATACGCGCGACTACGCGCGTATCTACTAAAATCCAGCGTACTTTTGTTTGCGCCTGGAGCGCAAACAAAAGTAGGCTGTTCGCGCTCGTCTGAAAATCTACCCCTCAGTGTATGCAAATCTTTCCTATGCATATTCATTGTGGATATTTTGAAAACCTGTGGGTTCAATGGGATGGGTTTGGAAGCCATTATTCTAAGATTAGAGAAGAATCTAATCAATTGCCGTTTCATAAATACATTTCTTCTGTGATATATTGTTAACTTTTCCAGTTGTTGATTACACCAACGAAATGATTTACAGAGTGGACTATTTTGTAGGGCTGTGAATCGTTTTTTGACGATTTAAAATATCGTCCGATATATTTTAAATCGTAAAAAATCGTTAGAGGCGCGATACAATAGGAATTCCCCCGATTTATCGTCAAAAATCGTAAATCGGGGGAGGGGTAGGGGAAGGGGAGGGCGGGAAAACCGGCACACTAAAACAACCCTAAAACCCACCCCGACCCTTTTAAAATAAATCCCCCACCCTCCCGAACCCCCCCAAAATGTTTTAAATTACCTGGGGTCCAGTGGGGGTTCCCGGTGTGATCTTCCACTCTCGGGCCACGGCTGCGTTAATAGAAATGGCGCCGGCGCTACCTTTGCCCTGTCATATGACAGGGCAAAGGTAGTGCCGGCGCCATTTTGGTTCCTGTCCCCCGACGTCACGAGCGCAGGAGATCGCTCCCGGACCCCCGCTGGACCCCAGGGACTTTTGGCCAGCTTGGGGGGGCCTCCTGACCCCCATAAGACTTGCCAAAAGTCCAGCGGGGGTCTGGGAGCGACCTCCTGCACTCGTTGCCGTATTGCAAAATGGTGCCGGCCGTATGGCCGTATTGCCAAATTGCAAAATGGCGCCGGCCGGTCGGGGTGGGTTTTAGGGTTGTTTTAGTGTGCCGGTTTTCCCGCCCTCCCCCGATTTACGATTTTAACGATTTTAAAAAAAACAAAACCGTGACGATCAGATTCCCTCCCCCCCCAGCCAAAATCGATCGTTAAGACGATCGATCACACGATTCACATCTCTACTATTTTGTTTTATGCCAGGGATTTCCTATCTTTCTATAAGCTCTCCTCCCTCAAAGGATGTTTTTATCTTTATTTTTATCATAGGGCAGTTAAATGGTTTATTCAAAGTTTTAGAGTTCAGGAAGCCTGTTCAGGAAATGCAAATGGAACTTGGTCTCTATAGGGCCTATGTATTAAAAAGGCTTTCTGCTATTTTGTATCTGTGGAAAATTGCTAATTCAGGGTTTCTCAACCTTTCCTAGAGACTCTACATGAGATAAATTTGCATATTCAAAGTCTCTAATATATGTATACTTATTTCATGCATATTTATTATTGATATCCTGAAAACCTGACTGGCTGTGGAGTTACCAGATTAGGTTTGGAAAGTCCTGTGATAGGCATAGAGGGCCTTATGATTTCCAGTTCTGTGCTATAAGTACCAGACTGCTGGTATACATAAACACTGGACACATGGTTGAGTTAATACAGGTTTGAGACCTGTGACAAGTAGAGCCAATTGTCAAGGCTTTAGCGTAGGACATGGGAAGACAACTCCAGTCACCGAGAGCTGCAAGCCTGCTGTTTTTTTCAGGCTATTCACAATGAAAAGGCACGAGATGCATAAGATGCATTTGTGTGCAATGGAAGCAGTGCAGACAAATTCATCTCATGAATCAGAGACCCATATTCAGCTGTTATCCAGCTGAGCAAGTTAGTCAGATAAACACGGCTGACTAACTTGGCCGGGATATTTAGTGGCACAACTGTGCCACTGGATATATCCAGCTATCTAATAGCTAGTCAGATACGTTTATTCAGCTAACTTTAGACTTGCTCAATGGCAGGTCTAACATATCCAGCTAACTCTGGATAAAGCTAAATATCAGTTCTTATCAGCTAAATTAGCCAGATACGTAGCTCAGCCCTAAAATGATCCTGTCCTGTCCTCTACTTAGCTGGATAATTATTTAGCTGAACGCAGTCAAATATTGAAACAGTGCCACTTAGCCAGATGAGTCCAAACTTATCCAGCTAAGTCAGTGATTCCCAACCCTCTCTGGAGGCACACCTAGCCAGTTGAGTTTTCAGGAACGTCACAATGAATATGCATGAGATAAATTTGCATACTTTGGAAACCTAGGGTATGCAAGTCTATCTCATGAATATTCATTATGGATATCCTAAAGACCCAACTGGCTAGGTGTGCCTCCAGGAGAGGGTTGGGAAACACTGGGCTGAGTGGTGCTGAATATCGACCTCCATGTGTGGATTTCATGAAAATTCAACGAGCTTGTGGTACTCAAGGAATGGAGTTGCCTACACCTGGCCTAGGAGCAAGGACTGATGCTACTGTTCACAAGTTTCATACTTGGGCTATTTCAACCATTTTTCTAGAAGCATCCTTGTAGTTATGCTTTTGTAGATTTAACTGTATGCACTCTATGTTTCTAAATGTTATACTTAATACTGATGCAAAAAACAGAGCAAATGGAAAATAGAACCAATCAGAATTTACTATAAACCTGATATAAGAAAGAATACCACAAAACTTTGCAAACTTTCTAGAGCTTTGCCAGAATGACTGATGAGAGAGACTAAAACTCAATAATATTTTTACACATTTGCAGCCAGAATTTTGGCATTGGAAAGAATAAGCTGAAATCTGGACAAAATAACACAAACGTTATCATGTGACATAAAGAAAACCAAAATAATGCTGTCACATCATTTTATTGACATGACTTTTCCATTGCTTGCATATTTTTAAGCATCTGTTTGCTAAAGGCCAGAACTTAACAGATTTTAACTTAGGTAAAAAAGCACTCTTTGTTGCCTTAGCAAACAGGTCACGAGTCCAACCCACCCACTCTACAAACAAGCATTTTGCCAAATTATCAGGACATCGGAACACTTCTGACAGAGATGTCAATTCTGTGGAGATGGATGACCAAGGGCGTGTAAGGGCCAATATTATGTGTCAGTGACCCTGCCCTTTGCACTTTAACGTTGCTCTTTTATATCTTTTGTAATGTTTTCCCCTTTTTCTGCTAGGATTTGTTTCAGAAATGATTTCCACTAAGACCATGATTTACTAGGGCTTTTCTGCCATTTTGTTCCTCTGAGAACAGATTTTGATGACTTAGGTCCTAAGCCATTTAGGACATCATTTTATAACTGCCCGCTCTGGTGCAAAGTCTACAAGTAATTTTTACCTGCAGATTTTACACTAAGGTTCAAAGGGGAAGTATGTGTATGAATGCCAGGAAAACTACTCACATACATTTGCACCTGTTATTTGGTGCAGATAGTTTTTCCATGACAAATTATGCACATATTTTTGAAAATTCAAAAATATGTGTATAATTCCAAATCCCATCCACTTCACACTGCAGGTAAAATTGTGTGCATAGAGGCCTTGTACGCAAACCTGCATATAGAGTTAGCAAGTTTTAAAAGGGCCATTTCCACAGGTAAAGCACTGTTTTACCCATGACAATGACTTTTAAATTACCTTTCTTAGAGTCTGGCTGGTGTCCTTCCTGTTATCTACTGATGTGCAAATCTGCTGACTTTAGAGGCTTCTCTTATCAAACACAAAAGCCCCGATATTACACTTCAGGAAATAGATCCCTGAAGATGATGAAAGTACTATATTAAAGGGAAGTTACTTTACAACAGTGGTTCCCAATTCTGTTTTGGAGGACCCCCGATCAGTCCTGGATTTGTCAATAGGCACACTATAAATAGCCAATATGTGCAGACAATATTCAATATAATTAAAACAAAAACGTAACTGCAATGTGTTTTAAATCATTAATATTCAGAGAGAAAATCAGAAGATAATACTTAAACATTCCTTAAACGGACCATCATACCACCCTCTACGGATACTGGGACCACTTTTATAGGTTTTCCAGTTTTTTCGCATTAGGGTCTTCTTTAATCATGGGCCCAACAAATGGCTGAAAGATTTCTTCAACGTGGATACCCTCCATCATCAATAAAAGCTCCATACAAACAAGCTTTATATTTTAATAGACAATTTCTTTTTTCAAATAACAACAATTCTAGGGGAGACTCAAACTGTCAAACAATGGTGTTGCAGCATACTACTGCATTGGCATTAATTTGCCAAGCTATTCGGAGACATTGGATTATTTTACAAAAAGTGCACCTTGTATTCCATTCTCCTTTGCAGTTTGCTTTTTCACGAGGATTAAACCTCCGAAATCATGTGGTACATTTGGCCTTCCATAACCCCCTAGGGAAATGGACTACGATATAGAGCTTTGTAAATATATCTGTTGTTGAAGAGTCCCAATACTTCTATCAAATCAGCTTCAGGACGTGAATTCCTTCTACTATCAGAGTTTACCTGCAAGATTTCTTTTGTAGTGTATCTATGTATATGCTTTAAAATTCAATAAAAAGATATATATATAAAAAAAAGATACTTTGGCATGACTAAACACAAGATTAGAACTCTCCTAATTGAGCACTTTAGCTGCCTCAAGACTGACAAGATTGAGGCTCCATTGGTTTCTCATTTTTCTGATTTGCAGCACAATTTTGAAGACATTCAATGGACCATTTTGGAATTTATACCATCACATTGGCGTGGAGGTGACCGTGTAAAAAAATTGAAACAGTGTGAACAACTGTGGATTTGTCGCCTCCAAACTGAATCGATTCAATTCAATCGGCCATTCAATTTCACAATTCAACCCGGTGGACTGAACCGTGAAATTGAATGGCCGATATTCTTCTAACACTACCTTTTAAAAAAAATGTGTTGCTTGTTTCTGAACAGATGGCTTCTTTGACAGCTGACGCTGTTGAGACGTAAGACATCGGTATACAATTAAAAATGCACATGCGTAGTCTTTCTTTCAAGTCTGTCAGATAGCATCTTCAAGCATTTTTTTGGCACTCTAAGCAAGTGGACTCATATTACATATTGTGAGTATTTTGAGAAGATGTCTATGTCCTGTATATGCACCTTTCTTACTTGTGTTAATTGATGTTCTTTGTTACAGAGAGACATCTACAAATAAGAGATACAATTTCCTGTTTCGTGAATATACACAGATAGCCCCTGAGGCAGCGAATGTGAAATATGATATTGCGTCGGGCTTTACCTAAATGGGGGAAGTATCTCAATTTTTATTCTACATTTTAAAAAATTACTAAAAAATCACAAGTGGCTTGGACCTAGGATTAAAGAAGAGCCTAATGCGAAAAAACTGGAAAACCTATAAAAGTGGTCCCAGTATCCGCAGAGGGTGGTATGACGGCCCGTTTAAGGAATGTTTAAGTATTAACTTCTGATTTTCTCTCTAATGATTTACAACACATTGCAGTTTTGTTTTTGTTTTAATTTGTCAATAGGCAGCCTTTATGCCTCTGCCTAGGGCAGCAAACACTTAGGGGCAGCAGGCTGGCTAATGAGGGCCAGTGCATCCATTAGGTGAATTAGGTGGTGTGAGCCCCTGAATGCCATTGGTGGCTGAAGAACAGAGGGGAGAGGCCCAGCATGGTGGCCGGTAGAACCCAACTGCTGGTGACTGAAGGAGAAGAGGATGTGGTTGGGGATGGAGGGGATGCAAGGCCTTAAGTTTCACCTAGGGTGCCTCATTCCCTTGCACCAGCCATGTGGCTAAGGTTTGCTGCCTTCCAGCTCTCATTCAGCAGAGAACAGCCCTCTGCTGCCCTGTAACAGATCTTTATAGTAGGTTTGGGTGGGGGCTATGAAAGCAGTAAAAGTGCCTAGGGGGCAACAAAATCCTAAATCCATCCCTACCCCCAGCCAGTTGGATTTTCAGAGCATCTGCAATGGAAATGTATGAGATAAAATCTTCATGCAGTAGAGGCAGTGCCTGCAAGTCTCTCTCATGCATATTCATTGCGGATATCCTGGGGGTCCCTCAGGACAAATTTGGGAATCGCTGCTCTTCAAGAATCACACAAATCAACTTATTGATTAACAATGATTAATTCATGATTTGAAGGGGAGGGGGTAATAGCTTCCTCCTGCTCCTCTGATCTTCCAGCTCCATCAGAAACTGCCCTAACTTGGCAGTTAGCCAATGAGGTTCAAGGGCTAAGGTACCATGAGCTTCATTTGCAGCTACTAGGGTCTTTTCCTCCACTTAGGATGAGTGATCCTGTTAAAATTTGATTTGGAAGTAAATTCTTGGCAGTTCAACAAAATCCACAGATTGTGGGTTTATTAGCAATCCAAACAATGCCACAATTAGTGCAAAATCCCTCACAGATCGGCGGCAGGTTTCATTGCAAACTGTGGAGAATCCATTGGTTCAAGTCTATAGCACATTTGTATTGCACACCCCTTACCGGCTACCCTTTTATCTGTGTACAAACCCCTGACAACCTCAAAAATAGACACTATGGGGTCAATGAGAAGTTTGGGGTTTTTGTCCTAGAATTCTAAACTAGCTTCTGATGTTGTGGATGCTTTTTAGTTAAACTGCAGGTAGGTACCTTTCCATAGCATTGGCAATTGTGACCAGTGTCTTGTCTGATTATAAAATAAAGACTTCTACTGTATATATTTTCTTTAAAGTTATTGCTGATGAAGATGTATAATGTAGGGACCCAGGAATGCCATAAATGCTCCTTGCGTACATTTAACCCGGATAAGCATTTTCCTTTCCTCCAAAAATTGTGCCACAGTGGCAATATCAAATTAATAAATTATTAATGAATTTAGCGTTAACGAATACTTTAATTTTTAATGAGGCTGATGAAGATGGTCAATCTCTGTTTTCTGAAAGTAAAAATGAGACTTCCTCTCATCGAAGGGAATTATGTTATTGGATTTGATGTTCCAGTTACCACGGATGAATGAAGAGATATTCTGAAAACATTAGGGCTTTTCATTTTATTTAGCAATGGAAAATATGAAAATAGATGATAGATTTTTTTTCATGTTTTGCTTTCTGTTAATTATTTTGGTTGTTTTCCTTTTAAGGACCCAGCTGGGTATTCACCTAATCCTTTTATTCCTGACCTTTCCCAGACATGTTTTCTGTGATTCTTAAATGGACTTGGATTATTTATTAATGAGGTTCAACCCATCATTTCTGAAATAGGAAGCTGGCAAGAGGGGTGGCGTTAAGGGGTTAAATCTTGATGCTCGAACTTTACACTCAGCCTCTGGACTTTATTCTCTTTTCTTTCCTTCCCCCTCATTTATTTTTTAATATATGATGTGCTCCTCCTCTTGTGAATGAGAGGGCAGTAAACTGCATAACTCACTGAATATTTTACATTTTCCAGCCTTTGATAAACCACTACTTTATCTTGAACAAGAGAGGTTTGCACTGAAGATAACCTATCAGTTGTTTGTTGAAAATTCTCGATCTGTGCAGACTGGGCCATCGGATGATTTTCCTGTTATTGGATCCCACTGTGAATACTATTAGTATCAGCAGTTAAAGAAAATAAGGACTATTTGATAGGTGAGAGGACATTCCAAATGCTGTCCAGTGCAATGGGAGAGGGTTTAGGAGTGCAAGGGTCTACTCAGGGATAATTCAGCAGACATACCAAGATGTTGAGCAGAAGCTGCAGTCAAGCACGGCACACTGACCTTGGAAAAGAGTCCAGCCCCTGGATCCACCCAGCCCAGAATATCACACCTAGGTTGCTGCTGACTCCCAGAATCACCCCAAATTGTATCTTTGGAGACTGTCTTTCCAGGCCTTGCCGTATCCCTGCACTTCCTTCCAACATGAAGTCATGTGATCTCAATGCAGGAAATACTGGAGAAGAAGGAACTCTGCAGTCGGGGCTGAGCGATGCATCTGCTTCCACTCCAGGAAGCTGCGCCACTCCCTTCAGTGATGGGTGCAGGCTCCGTTGTGGCTGATGTCGATGAAGGGGTCTGAAAATGCTCCATAATTGCCATCTGCTGGATCGAGCCCACTTGCGGGTGAGTAGGAGGAACTCCCCAAAGTCTTCTCTTGTGCTTAACCATGAAGACATAGTGACAAGAAACAAAGGTAATCCAAGCAAATTGGAACTGCACCATCTTGGACCCAAATTTCCACTTCTGTCACATTATTCAACCAGTCAGTTTTGAAGAAGACTGTACATCTCTGGCAATAATACACTATCATCAAAACTTTCTCTGCTGCCTCCAAAACGTTTACTTTTGTTATTCTTGTCCTATTGCTGTAGACCTTCACTTGATGAACCTTATTTTGGAGGGCCTGGCAGTTTCTTTCTTCTCCTTTGGACTTCCAGTTTAATCAGAACCAGGGTTGGAATCTGATACCAGGAGACCTTCATTTGCAACTCCCTGGGACTTTTTTCTCTTCTTTCAACCTACTGCTATCTTAGTTCTAGTCTTTGGCCTGGAGCTATGCACCAGGCCTTTTTTTTTTGGATTTATGCAATCATGGATCCTAAATGTGGCCTCTAGGTGTTGTCATCGCACATTGACTGGGATTCCTTGCCCTCCGGACAGTTGCAAACACTACCTCTGGCAATACCCTGTCTCCTGCTGACCCAGCGAGTGACCCAGAAATCAAACCCAGGTCCTTTGTACTATGGTTCACAGTGATGTCACTGAGCCACTGGATTGGCCCAGCTTTTAAAAAGAGCATCATGGGCTAAATTCATAAATAATAATTGTGAATGTATTCCTTACTGCTCTTGTTATTCTTACATGTCAGCATCTCTGTTCTTCAAACCAGGGGAGTGTTGCTGTACCCTTCACAGTCCTAGTTCCAGCACAAGTCTGTTTGTGTCAGGAGGTGAAGAATACATTTACCTGCCCCTAAAAGTGAGCAGTCCAGATATCTGAGGATAAGCAAGAAATGGATAATAAAATGGATTATTTCCATCCCTTGTAGGTGGGTTGGGAGGTATGCACGGTAAATACCTCTGCTGAATATAATCAGAGAGCAGTAAGACTGGGAGAAGGTCAAAGCATAGAATCTGAATTCTTATCTGATACCTTGGTCACCGTTTGAGGCTTAGGGTCAGGAGTAGTAAGCATTTTGTTCAGAGACACAACAATGGGGAAAACCCTTAGTATATCAGGCCCTTTAGTTCCCCTTAACTGTAGTAGGATGCGGTCTTTTATGCTTTCACTATAAATCATATATATGTTTCTTACTTTTATGGATTGAACTTAGAGGGCAATTCACTAAAGCTGCACAAGTTCCCACATACTAGATATTTACACGAGCTTTAAAATATGCTTTTTCTTTTTTTTTTGCATGATTCACTAAAACTGTGCGCAACTTAGGATGGAGAAAAAGCTTTATGGCAGGATTTATGTGCTCATGGAAGCGGGTTGACCCACAGGCAATTCTTCCTGTTTCCTGGCAGCTTTGTACATATCCTCAGGATCCATGCTGAGGGAAGGGAGGAGGACAGTATCTGTTTAATGCCTATAAATGGCTTTGAAAATCAATCCCTAATTGTCCTAGAGAATGAACAAAAGGAGAGAGAGAGAGTGTGTGTGTGTGTGTGGATATAGAAGAAACGTTACATGTAATCGGCTGAGGGTAAGTAGGCATAGATGGGTGTGCAAGGCAATTGAGTGAGTGAAAATGGTTAGGCTGTAGAGTGAGTCAAAGACCAGGAGGAGTGGTTGCAAGAATCAGGAAGGACAGGGGTTGAGGAGGGTGAAAACGTTTTTAGTGCTAGCACTGGGAGAATGAGTAGGGAGGAGAAGAACTAGGAGGATAAAATAGAGGGAAGCAGAAGAGAAAGTTGTTTTTGAAGGTGGAGGGACACACAAGAACCCAAGGAAAAGAGTCACTGGAAAGGATAAGGAGGATGAATTGCTGAATAGGAAAGAGCACAAGAGAGGCAGAGAAGGCATCAGCAAAGGACAGAAGGGTGGGAAAAGGGAGAGGAGTGGGAGAACCATGCAAGAAGTCCTCCTAGTTGACACAAAGGCCACGAATGCTACAGGCCATTGTTCTCCTGCCTCACCATGGCAAAAGTGTCCTATAGATGAGGAACATGGTAAACTTCTGGAAAAGGCAATAGAAAATGACAGAGTTCCATATGGCAAACAATCCACAAGACTCACCAAAGTAGCCAAGCAAAAGATCTGAGGAGCCATTGCTGCCAAGGCACCAGCTTGAGCATTCAGCAGACCATGCAAAACTAGAGATGTGCATTTGCTTTTCACGAATTAGATAATTTCAATGAAATTGTCTAATTCGTCATGGTTCGGGGGCACCGAAAAACAAATGGAATTTTTCCAAAATTTCGGAAAAATTTGTAGTTTATGTTAGTGCGCGCTAACGGGAGTTAGCACGCACTAACTTTAAAACTGTGGTTAGCGTGCACTAACACGAAAATCAGGACCCACGAAAAAAACCCTCGAACAAGAGGAAAAGCGAAATTTCCCGTGAGGGCCCGAAAACGAAGCCCAAACCAATACAATTAAACAATGCACATCTCTATGTGAAACATCGCATTGCTGATGCACTAAAATTTCAACTGAAGCTGTCATGGACAATGGCCCAGTGGGGAGATTATAGTGTCATGAAGATACGGAGTCATTTTAATGGAAGATTATGGTGGGTATTATCACAAACACACCTTAAGTAAATCCTATATCAGAAGAGCTTAGGAGCCTATGCTGCTATTGATGACTTCTAAATGTTATTTGCTCCTTTTTGATCCTCTCTGATGAAGCCTCTTTTGGCAAAACATGGCTAATCTGAATGGATGTTTGCACCAGTGAAAAAACTCTACATAAGTTCCTGAACATAAGAACATAAAAACATAAGAATTGACATCCTGGGTCAGACGAAGGGTCCATCAAGCCCGTATCCTGTTTCAAGCAGTGGTCAATCCAAGTCACAAGTACCTGGCATGTGCCCAAACATTAAATAGATCTCAAGCAACTATTGCTTATTAATTAACAGCAGTTCATGGATTTTTCCTCTAGGAACTTATCCAAACCCTTTTTAAACCCAGTTACATTAACTTCCATAACCACATCTTCTGGCAATGTATTCCAGAGCTTAATTATGCACTGAGTGAAAAATAATTTTCTTTGATTTGTTTTAAATGAGCTAATTATAACTTCTTGGAGTGCCCCCAAGTCTTTCTATTATGTGAGAGAGTAAATAACCAATTTACATTAACCTGTTCAAGTTCTTTCATGATTTTGTAGACCTCTATCATATCCCCCCTCAGTCATCTCTTCCCCAAACTGAACAGCCCTAACTTCTTTAGCCTTTTCTCATAGGGTAGCTGTTCCATGCCCCTTATCATTTTTGTCACCCTTCTCTGCACTTTCTCCAGTGCAACTATATCTTTTTTGAGATGTGGTGACCAGAATTGCACACAGTATTCAAGGTACGGTCTCACCACACACATCCACTGTTTTATTAGCCATTCCCTTCCTAATAATTCCTGTTTGCTTTTTTGACTGCCACAACACACTGAGACGATGATTTCAATGTATTATTCACTTTGACGCCTAGATCTCTTTCCAGGGTGGTAACTCCTAAGATAGAACCTAACATTGTTAATTACAACAAGGGTTATTTTTCCCTATATGCATCACTTTGCATTGTCCACGTTAAATTTCATCTGCCATTTGGAAGCCCTATCATAATTTTGTGTCATCTGCAAATTTGATCACCTTACTTGTCATATCTCTTTCCAGATCATTAATATATATATTAAAAAGCACTGGTCCAAGTACAGATCCCTGAGGCACTCCACTGTTTGCCTTTTTCCACTGTGAAAACAGACCATTTAATCCTGCCCTCTGTTTCCTGCTTTTTACCAATTGACAATCAACAAAAGGACATTGCCTCCTATCCATGACTTTTTAGTTTTCTTAGAAGCCTCTCATGAGGGACTTTGTCAAACACCTTCTGAAAATGCAAAATCACCACATCTACTGGTTCACCTTTGTCCACATGATTATTCACCCCTTCAAAAAAATGCAGGAAATTTGTGAGGCAAGACTTCCCTTGGGTAAGTCCTTGCTGGCTGTGTCCCATTAAACCATGTCTGTCTAAATGTTTTGTGATTTTATTCTTTATTAACAGTTTCATGATTTTTTTCCCGGCACTGAAGTCAGGCTCACCGGTCTATAGTTTCCTGGATCACCCCTGGAGCCCTTTTTAAATATCGGTGTTACATTGACCAGCATCCAGTATTCGGGTATAATGAATGATTTTAATGATAGGTTACAAATTAATTGAAATAGGTTTGAAATTTCATTTTTTAGTTCTTTCAGAACCCTGGGGTGTATATCATCTGGTCCAGGTGATTAACTACACTTCAGTTTGTCAATCTGGCCTACCACATCTTCCAGGTTCCCATGATTTGGTTCAGTTCATCTGAATCGTCACCCTTGAAAACTGTCTCTGGAATGGGTATCTCTCCAACATCTCCTTCAGGAAACACCGAAGCAAAGAAATTGTTTAATCTTTCTGCGATGGCCTTATCTTCTCTAAGTGCCCCTTTAACCCCTGGATCATCTAACGGTCCAACTGACTCCCTCACAGGTTTTCTGCTTCGGATAGATTTTTAAAAGATTTTACTATGAGTTTTTGCCTCTACGGCCAACTTCTTTTCAAATTCTCTCTTAGCCTGTCTTATCAATGTCTAACATTTAACTTGCCAACACCACATACAAACAATTTTTGATTGAAGATCTTTTGGCTATCGTAGCCTCTTTCACCTCACCTTTTAACCATGCCGGTAATTGTTTTGCCTTCCTTCCATCTGGACTGTGCTTCAAGGATGGTATTTTTTCACATTGTCCACGCCTCTTGCACATTTTTTAGCTTTGTAGCTGCTCCTTTCAGTTTTTTCTATTTTTCTCATTTTATCAGTTTCCCTTTTGAAAGTTTAGCACTAGAGCCGTGGATTTGCTTACTGTCCCCCTTCCAGTCATTAAGTCAAATTTGATCATATTATGATCACTATTGCCAAGCGGCCCCACCACCGTTACCTCTCTCACCAAATCCTGTGCTCCATTGAGAATTAGATCTAAAATTGCTCCCTCTCTTGTCAGTTCCTGAACTAATTGCTCCATAAAACTGTCATTTATTCCATCCAGGAACTTTATCTCTCTAGCATGTTCCGATGTTACATTTACCCAGTCAATATTGGAGTAATTGAAATCTCCCAATATTACTGCACTACCAATTTGGTTAGCTTCCCTAATTTCTCTTAGCATTTCACTGTCCATCTCATCATTTTGGCCAGGTGGACGGTAATATAATCCTATCACTATACTCTTCCCCAATACACAAGGGATTTCTACCCATAATGATATGATTGTGCATTTAGTCTCATGCAGGATGTTTATTCTGTTGGACTCTATGCCATCCCAGACATAAAGCGCCACCCTGCCTCCCAGATGCTCTTCTCTGTCATTGTGATATAATTTGTACCCCGGTATAGCACTGTCCCACTGGTTATCCTCCTTCCACCATGTCTCTGAGATGTCAATTAAGTCTATGTCATCATTCACTGTTATACACTCTAATTCTCCCATCTTACTTCTTAGACTTCTGGCATTAGCTTACAAACATTTCAAAGTGTGTTTTTTGTTTGTATTTTCATTCTGCTTTTTAATTGATAGGGATAAATTGGAATCTTTTAGCTCTGGTGAGTTTTTAATTATAGCCTAGGCACTTGGACTACTTTTCTTATTATTGGAACCTCACTGTTGATATACCCTAATTCTAATGCATCATTAGTATCCTTTGAAGATACCTCTCTCTGAACCATGCGCTGGTGAGCGACTGTTGGCGTTCCCCTTTGTTCTAGTTTAAAAGCTGCTCTATCTCTTTTTTAAAGGTTAGCGCCAGCAGTCTGGTTCCACCCTGGTTAAGGTGGAACCCATCCTTTCAGAAAAGACTCCCCCTTTCCCAAAAGGTTCCGCAGTTCCTTACAAAACTGAATCCCTCTTCCTTGCACCATCATCTCATCCACGCATTGAGACTCCAGAGCTCTGACTGCCTCTGGGGACCTGCGCGTGGAACAGGGAGCATTTCAGAGAATGCTACCCTGGAGGTTCTGGATTTTAGCTTTCTACCTAAGAGCCTAAATTTGACTTCCAGAACCTCCCTCCCACATTTTCATATGTCACTGGTGCCCACATGTACCACAACAGCCGGCTCCTCCCCAGCATTGTCTAAAATCCTATCTAGGTGACGTGTGAGGTCCATCACCTTTGCACTAGGTAGGCATGTTACCAGGCGATCCTCACGCCCACCAGCCACCTGGCTGTCTACATTCCTAATAATCAAATCATCACTTTGACAGCTGACCTAACCCTTCCCTCCTGGACAGTAGCCCTGGAAGACACATCCATGGTGCGAAAGGACAATGCACCACCTGGAGAGCAGGTTCTTGCTACAGGATCCTTTCCTGCTGCAACAGGTTGATGCTCTCCAATCTTGAGACCTTCTTCCTCCAAGGCAGCACCAGGGCTGCCAGTCTGAAGTTGGGACTTGGCTACTAAGTCCCTGAAGGTCTCATCTATATACCTCTCTATCTGCCTTAGCAACTCCAGGCCTGCCATTCTAGCCTCCAGAGATTGGACTCATTTTCTGAGAGACATGAGCTCTTTACACCGAATGCACACATACAACTTCTCACCGGCAGCTAAAAAATCATTCATGTGACCACTGTCCTGCCAGTGGTCACACACATGGAGCCAGTGTAAATATTATGCAATAGCTGTATTTTTAAATTTTTTTGTGAATTACTATTTTCTGCACTTTTTGTTTGTTAAAATATGTGATGATTAAATAACCTAGCCTAACATTGCTGAGAGACCTTAGCAGTGTTAGCCAGAGGATATATAATTACTGAACATTTTTAGAGATTTGGAGCATGAAGCAAAATTGAGTGTAGAACAATTAACTGCAACTCATAGAAGATTACAATATAAAATTTTATGTTACTTTGATGTGAAAATTGAGAAAGAATTATTTCTTTGCTCTGTTTTCATATTTGGATTCTATTCATGTCCACAGATTATCCTAAATTGGTTGTTTAGCCTATTTTTCTATGAACTTATTGTGGATAATGGCATGCCAGAAGACAATTTAGTAATAAGTAACATAACATAGGACATTCCCTTCTGTTCATAGTAATTTCAGCATTACTATAGATATAATCGCCTCAACTTTTATAAAATAAAACAAAATAAGAGCAACCTTTTACTTGAGCACCTGGGAATCATTTCAACAAAACACAGATCTATAGTTTGTCAGGTCTGAATCTGAGAGAAATTTAAAAAAAATCTAGACAAAATGTTTTGAAAATGTCCTTTATTACTCATTTCATCAGATATAACTGATCAGACTAAGGAGTGCCATTTCTTAAAACAAAAGGTCCCAGTCAATTAATTTCCAGTCGTAAAATAATTCTTTGGTCTAGAATAAAACAACATCATTCCATTTCCAGATTAATTTATGCTTCAGCAGTCTTTAGGGAGACCTCTAATAGTACTAGTGCAGGAGTGCAAGTCAGCTGCATCCATGTAAGACTAACCACAAAATGTAATACCTGATGGCAGAATGCATTCACAAATGGGCAGTACCGCAACCTATGTAAATGTGCACTTACCATCTGGTACTCCATCCAGCAAAGCTCTGAAACAGAGGCATTAATCTTGTTCAAGCTGACAGGGGTTAAATAGGATGTATGAAATATCTTACAAGAAATCAATCAAGAATCAATATTATTAAACATTTTTCCTATAGACACAAAATGGGAAAATTCCCTTGAGTACATCAGCTTCTGTCTCCAGCATAGTTGTTCCATAGTGTCAATGCTTCACTCCAATTATCCTCATCTAGTTTAAAGTTAAGATCTTCCTATCATATTGCCCTTAGTCTTGAAAAATCCAATTCCCACCCAGTTAGCAAAAGAGTATAATAATATAATCCTGGGAAACCGCTCTTGGTAGGGGGATTCCAAGTGCTAAATAATTTATCCAACTGTGCAGCAACACAATCTGTGATCAGAACATTCCGGATGCTTGGAACACGGGGGGGGGGGGGGGGGGGGGGGGGGGGGGGGGGGGGAGAGTGCCTTGCAGTACACCCCAGAGTTGGCAGACCTTGTGATGGTATACTGCATGCTGCACAATGTAGCACTGAAATACTGTATCCGAGGACAGGAGAATGTGACTCTGTAAGTCAATTCTGCATGTTCACCCCCCACTGGTGCTACTGACATAACAATTAGCGGAATGGCAATCCATAGAAGGGTGATTACGGATTTTTTTCCTAAATCACCTGTTGAAGTCTTCTGGCTATAGAAGATTTTTGTTCTTATAAGAACTTAAGAATTGCCATACTAGGTCAGAGCAAGGGTCCATTAAGCCCAGTATCCTGTTTCCAAATGTGGCCAATCGAAGTCTCAAGTACCTGGCAGGATTGCAAACAGTAAATGGAGTCCAATGTTGCTAACAACCAGGGAAAAGTAGTGGCTTTACCCAAGACTATCTGGTTAATAACGGTTTATGGACTTCTCCAGCAACTTGTGCAGACCATTTTTAAATCTAGCTATGCTAGCTGCTTTTATCATATCTTCCAGCAATGAATTCCAGAGTTTAATTGTGTGTTGAGTGAAAAACAATTTTCTCTGATTTGTTTTAGACGTTCTACTTACTAACTTCATGGAGTTTCCCCTAGTTTTTTTATTTTTTGAAAGAGTAAATAACCAGTTTGTATTTACCTGTTCTATTCCACTCAAGATTTATAGACCTCTATCATATCCCCTCTCAGCTGTCTCTTCTCTAAGCTAAACAGCCTTAACTTCTTTAGCATTTCTGCAGAGGGGAGCTGTACTTGGACAGGTGCTGTTTAATATATTTATAAATGATCTGAAAAGGAGTACAGAGTGAAGTAATCAAATTTGCAGATGACACAAAATTATTCAGAGTAGTTAAATCACAAGCGGATTGTGATAAATTTCAGGAGGACTTGAGAGACTGGAAGATTGGAATTCATATGGCAGATGAAATTTAATGTGGAGAACTGCAAGATGATGCATATAGGGAAAAATAACCCATGCTATAGTTACACAATGTTAGGTTCCATATTAGGTGCTACCACCCAAGAAAGAGATCTAGGCGTCATAGTGGATAATACATTAAAATCAATCGGCTCAGTGTGCCTCAGTGGTCAAAAAAAATAAAACAGAATATTAGTAATTATTAGGAAGGGACTGGTGAATAAAATAGAGAGCATCATAATGCCTCTGTATTGCTCAATGGTGAGACTGCATCGTGAATGCTGTGTGCAATTCTGGTCATCACATTTCAAAAAAGATATAATTGTACTGGAGAAGGTACAGAAAAGGGCAACCAAAATTATAAAGGGGATGGAATGGATTCCCTGTGAGGAAAGGCTAAAGAGGTTAGGGCTGTTCAGTTTACAGAAGAGATGGCTGAGGGGGGATATGATAGAAGTCTATAAAATCATGAAAGGACTTCAATGGGTAAATGAGAATAGGTTATTTACTCTTTCAGATAATGCAAGGATAATATAAGGGGGCACTCCATGAAGTTAGCAAGTAGCACACTTAAAACAATTTGGAAAAAATTGTTTTTCACTCAATGCACAATTAAGCTCTGGAATTCATTGCCAGAGGATGTGGTTAAAGCAATTAGTGTACTTGGGTTTAAAAAAGCATTGGTTAAGTTCCTGGATGAGATGTCTATAAACTGCTATTAATCAAGTTGACTTACACCCAAATGTTAAAAGGCCCGCGCGCATAAATTTCAAGGGTTACTTGCACGGCTGGGCCCTGCGCATACCGTTCACATTTTTGAAAGGGCCCAGCCAATACGCGCAGAAGTGCCAGGCCTGAAAAAAGGGGCAGGCTGGGTGGGGGGCGGGGTGGGACCGCACCATTGACGCTGTCCTGGGGAAGCGTCTCCCGGCATCTGCTCCAATACAGGAGTGGACTGGGAAGAAACTGGGAAAAAGGCATATTGCGTCGCAGCGTGTCATTTTAAAAATTCCCCCCTACCTGTGGAAGAGCCCTCCTGGCCACACATGCACGCGCAGATATTAAAATCCAGTGTTCATGGGAATCCTATTTTATAACGTGCATGTGCCAACACGAGCACGTTATAAAATAGCCACGTCCATGTCTGCGCGCCGGGAACCACATGACCATGGACGCCTGCACTTTAAAAAAACAAAAATCTACCTCTTAGAAAATAGCCACTGCTTGTTGCCGGCATCAATAGCTTGGGATCTACTTAGCATTTTGGGTACTTGCCAGGTACTTGTAACCTGGAGTGGCCACTGCCGGAAACAGGATACTGGGCTTGATGGACCCTCTGTCTGAACTAATATGGCAACTTCTTATGTTCTTCTGTATTGTAAGCTGCTTTAGTCTCCTTGGGGAAGGTGATATAGAAATATGAGAAAAGAACAAAACTAAGCAGAGTGCTTACCCTGGGATTCTTAACAATCTTTTCAGTGCTTGTATTGCAAGCTGTGTCTTTACTCAGTATTGAGAAACATCTAATTTGGAAACTCAGGCATAAGAACAGCATAGCAGGGAATACAGGATAGAGCAGACCGTTTTGTAAAGCTGGAAGAAAACACCTTTTCTAACCAAATTCATTCATAAATGGCTTTCAAGAACTGGACAAAGCTGTTGAATTAAACGGAAAAAACAAATACAACTCATTATCAATCGAACTTTCAAAAAAGTCCCCGGTACACCATGCCCTCATATAAGATCATGTAATAGGCGATTGTCCGCAAGAACGTCCTGAAGTTATTGAAGAACTACCTTTTCTTTCAACTTTGCCAGCAGCAGAAGGGCAGAGGGCCTCATTTTCCAAGCAGTTTACCGCGTGCGATAAATTCGCAAATCGCGCTAACAGCCGTTAACGCGATTTGCGA
Organism: Rhinatrema bivittatum; assembly: GCF_901001135.1. NCBI lineage: Eukaryota > Metazoa > Chordata > Amphibia > Gymnophiona > Rhinatrematidae > Rhinatrema > Rhinatrema bivittatum. Next base: position 769,558,154 of record NC_042616.1, read on the forward strand.
ATGCAAATTAGTAATTTGGTATTCAGGGGACGGAGCATATGTAAAGCAGGAACCAGTTTATCGTGTGCGGTGAAACAGCCACAGTGTTAGCGCAGCTGCTAACTACAACCCTTTGATTTGCGTTACGGAGTGCGCTACGGGTCATCGTGGTCCATGATATGTCCAGACAGCCTGTTGCAGGAGGAGGGGGGGGGAGAGAGAGAGAGAGAGAGAGAGAGAGAGAGAGAGAGAGAGAGAGAGAGAGAGAGAGAGAGAGAGAGAGAGAGAGAGAGAGAGAGAGAGAGAGAGAGAGAGAGAGAGAGAGAGAGAGAGAGAGAGAGAGAGAGAGAGATCCTATAATGCCTATGCCCTAGACAAGTATTTGTATCCCTAGTAACTCGAGGTGGGGATTAGGTATGAGCGTCGGGGGTTGGGGGCCACTTTCGCATTCTCTCCACCTAGAAGCTAGGTGGAGAGAATGTAGCCCAAATCTCATCTTTGAGTGAGTTTCCTCACTCCGACGGCCAGCAAATCTTCACTAGAGACCACTGTTCTTTCCGTACGTCTCATGTGGAATGCGAAAGTGGCCCCCAACCCCCGACGCTCATACCTAATCCCCACCTTGAGTTACTAGGTGGCCCTCCCATAGGGATTAAAATACTTGTCTAGGGCATAGGCATTATAGGAAGTCTCTCTCTCTTTCTCTCTCTCTCAGATACTGAAACAGGCTGCTGGGAATATCAACACTTTTACAAAAACATCATGCACCACAATGAATCATCACAGTGCACGATGGTTTCGTGACTCCAGTTCCACAAATGGTGAAAACATCACCTGCAGTGATGTTTCCCCACTGCACAAAAAATTCCTTATTTGCATAGGACATGCTGTGATATTGGAAAATGAGGCCCTGTAACTGGATGGATCATCAGTTTCTTCAAGATTGGTCATATTTCAGAGTGGCAGGGACATGTCCCATATCTGCCTGTATGATTTTATTTAGAGCAGTCAAGTAAAGCTTAAAAAAGCAAAAAATTATCTTTATGCTGATTTGCATATCTCAGAAATAGAAGGAAGATCCTCTAGCACTTCACCTTGAACCCCCCCTTCCCACCAGTGCATCCAGACCTCCAACTCAAAAACTACAGACGTAAAACAAATGAGGTTGCATTTGCACAAGTCAGCTAGCAGGTGTAAAAGTGTATAGAGAAATGTGGTAATGTATGCATGTCCATAGTGTACTTCTGATCCTCGACCTTGAACGGCTGAAACTGCCCCTTGCTAAGATTTACATGCCATACTGCGCTTGCGGGCACACTCTTGAGGCTTATAACATATCACGTACACACATACATGCTACTTATTTATTTATTTATTTATTTATTTATTTATTTAAAGTTTTTTTTATATACCACCATTCATCAGAGATATCGCGTCGGTGTACAGTGAACAGGAACATACGCCAAAGCGTTATACATATAACATCAGGTTAATATATAAATTCTTAAACATGAAACAAGTAAAACAAGGAAAACATAATTATAATATAAAATATCAATTAAAACGTAACTTATAACTATGCTGAGCTAAACATAGCTTAATAAATAATATAGGGAGCCTAAGAGCAGAAGGAAAATAGTACTTATATGCATGTAAAGTTTACATGCACAACTCTGAAAATAACCTCCTATATATGTTTTGTTGATCTCTACCTGTTCTATAATGCAACAGATTTTTTTTTTATGATAAAGGGGAGTTTTTATTCAATAAATGGTTTTAGTGTAATGTGCAAGTGCTCAAATAGCTCTAAAGCTGGAAAAAGCAAGAGAAGAAAACTAATCTTTTGTTTACTTATCCAATCTTATATTTCACAGCTTACTAAAGAAGTAGTCTGGAGTGGATTGCGAGCATAGCGTTCATAAAACATTCAGCTGACAAACATTCAGAGTTTGTAAAAATACAATACCATAAAATGGATAAAATCATTCATTGATGAGTTTCAATGAAAAAGAAAGCTACAACTTTCTTCCTAAAAGTTTCTAAGTCTCTTTCTTCACGTACTTCAGGCGGGAGTTTATTCCATAACATGGGACTAATGCATGAAAAGGCGTAGACCGAAGCCTGTAATTGTGAAGACAGGATATCGTTAATATTTCCTCCCCCCCCCAAAGGAATGCAAATGATAACCAGGCTCATAAAACTGTTATTTTTGATGTACTGAACAGACACCTTCAGCATATAAAAGTTTGTCAATAATCAGAAGAAGCTTAAACTGAGCACAGAATTCCATTTGAGCCCATTTATTAACTATGAAAATGCCAAACTGAATCAGTCCAATATATCAAACAGAATTTAGACTTTGATTCTGTGAAATCTGGAGGTGTACATAAAATCCAGCACTACCGTACAACCCGAGTGGGGCACAGTCAAAACGATCCCATGGGCTAACCTGAATGTCCTTTTCTTGCATCGTAGCAGTTTGAAGTCTCCAGAAATTTGGCTATGTAGGGCCTCACCCACTAAACTTTTTGCGCCCTGAGTTACAGAATCAGAGAAAAGCCTCAGTAAATCAGACCCTCCCTCAGCCTAGCTATTTTGCAGGATTGAAGCCTTACTGATTGGTACCAGCATTAAAAAAAATAGTCTGTGCAAAACTGCCGGTAATAAAACATTTGAGAGAACTTCTCCATGACCCGCACATGCACTCATAGTCACCCGCTTACCAACTTACACAAAACTATAGCCACATCCACATCCATCTACGCCCACATATACTGAATCACTCACCTGCACTGAACTCCCCTCCCTCACTATCACCTTATCTCAATCCACAAAGCATAGGAAAAAATATTTGAATTTAAGAGCAAAGAGTGAATCTGATTCAAATAATCCTTCTTAAAGCCCTCAGACCCAATATCTGTCTGCCTTAATTAAAACCATTTTCTCAGAGTGCCCTAGTAAGTCTGCCTACATTATTTCTACCATGATAACCATTTTAGGGGAATTTATGCCTTTTAATTGATAGAACAAGATTGCCCTATGACTAATACAACATACATGAAATAAAACTGGGAAAGTTGTATGACTAATGACAGTTAACAAAAGTGCTGTAACCGAAAAAGCAAATGTTCCAGAGGAGCTATAATGAGAGTAGTGACCGACTGACTAAAAACTAAAGCAGCAAATAAAGGGTTCTCAGAAACATACTTGACAACTGCTAAGGCTTCTTCTCTTTTAAATATGTATTTTCGGTCTATGCTCTCTCTATCATTCAAGGAAAAAAATATTTATACATTTACACACACATCCAATGAAAGAGAATGCGAGTCTAGATAACAGCGCCTATGGAGAAAATGAATGTTCCAGTGATCTGGCTAAGGGTAAGACCAGTTTCACGAGCAGGGCAGCAGATTAAGGTGGGATCTGGGGCAAGGAGCTCCGTCTGTGACCTTCTCAGAAATGTTGTGGGTGAACAGTAAGAAAGAAGGCAGACTTGCCCTCGGAAAGAACTTCTTGGTTGACAGACTGGCGAAAGAAGGATGGTTTTGGGTATGTTGGAGACTATAGTCATACCTGGAAAATTAACGTACAGTATGATAGCAGGTAAAGACAATGAGGTCCATATTCAAAAGCATTTAGCTGGTAACTCAGAAGATAGCCGGCTAAAGTCTAGGTGGCTAATGAGTTAGGGAGCTAGAATTTAGCCGGATAAGTTAGGGGCATTCCAAGGGTTAACTGGGAGGAGTTGAGTTAGGTGGCTAACTCTGATATTCAGAGTTAGAAGGATGACTTAGATGGCTAAGAGCCTGATTCATCAAGGTATTTTCCCATAAACACAGAGAATAGGAAAAAAGCCTTAATGAATCAGGCAGTAAGTCTGTTTAGGCCAAAGAGTTAACCTAAAGTTAGCCAGCTATAGTAGGCTGGCTAACTTTAAGATAGCTAGCTATATTTAATGGTTTGGCTGCATTGTTGAATATACTTCCAAAGTTAGCCAGATAAGTTAATTTGGCTAACTTTTCTATCCGGATTGTGTCTGAATATGGACCTCAACCAGACCCGGCATGCCTGGTGGCTCTGTGGTAGGAAGAGGACCTGGGTTTAATTCCCACATTTGGTTTTCTGGGTTTTGGTTTGGCCAGAACTTGGGATATTGTAGGGACAGCAGCATTCACAGTTCATAGGGGGAAAGAATTTATCTCATGCATATATACTGTGGATATCCTGAAAACTCAACTAGCTGGGGAGTTTCCAGGACAGGTTTGGGAACCACTGCAGTAGTGGTGGGAGGGCAGTTTTTCATTTTATGTGGGCCTGGCAGGTGCCGCAGGCCTCCAAGTGAATTTTCAAAGGGAAACTCACCATAGATTTTCCCTTTGAAAAATCTGGAGCACGGGGTGCTGCGGATACTTTACTATCCATGCACTTGGCAGGTACGAGCATGCATTTAGCAGGTGTGAGGTCCATGTTATGAAGCACACGGGGATTTCAATTTAAAATCCTTGTGCGTTCCTTCCTGATTCTGCCCTTCCCTCGCCATTTTGCAACATGGGTAAAAGCACCCACAGAGGGCAAGGTCAATTTCAACCCCTCCTAATTTTATCTGGGTAACTACTCTTTTGAAAATTGCCCTCTGAGTCTCATGTTGAAGGGTTCATGGTGCAGACTTTGAACCATTTTGGTAGCACTTCTACCACCTCTTCTTCTGCCTCGACACCAACACCGGAATAGTGATGGATTATCGGGCTTTCCTGAATATCTACTGTTAAAAAGTCTGTGGTTTTCAAATCCTCGAAAATATAATTCAGAAGGGTCCCAAAAAAAGATATTCAGAGAATGCAGTAATTGGGTTCCATTCTTCCTTTGTTCCCCCCAGGATACACATTTTTTTATTTGCTTTCCCAAGACCTCTATGTTAAATAAATTTAGTTCAGCTCAGAGCAAGAACCGCTATGAGCAGCCTAATGTTTGCTTACATACCTTCTATTATTTTCTAGTTCTGGCTAGATTTAGGTGAATTTTTAGCTGAAAAATTAGTTGCTTAGGTTTAGCTGGAAATTTGCGTAAAGATAAGCAGTTAAAATTAGCTGATTATTTTTGGTGCTCAGCTTTGGAATAAAGAGGAACACCAGGACCCCCCCCCCCCCCCTCTCACATACAGGTGCCCACTGTAAAGTCGCAACACAGGACCCTAGGAAGGGTATAAAGAAAGGTCACAATGAACAGACAAAATACTACAGTTCAACAAAGCTGAAGACACCAAAATCCTAGCTGAATTTTCCACTCACCTTTTAAGCACACCTTCCATTCCTTAATCCTACTGTCCTCCTACTCCTTCCTTTTCTCAGCCCTGACCTCAAGGGTACATGCAACCCAGCCTTTTATGTATTCCTGCCTAGAGTGGGGGCCAGGAAGAAGGAAGGGTTTGCATTCAAAGCTGCATGCCAAATTATGCAGCTGTACTGACAGTATTCCATAAGCGACTGAGCCCCGCTGCACAGCTATTCTTCCCTGCACCCGTACTGGTGCGTGCAGTTTTAGTGATGCCCAGGTTAAAACTCATTTTCATACTAGCACAAATATTTCGTGCAAAAAAAAACCCCCCAAACCTCTTTTGTGCAGGGACTGGTATGGGTTTAGTGAATCGGCCCTTTTAGGGTTGAAAGCTATGTTGGACCTTTCCTTCTGTTTAATGAATTTATTCGATCTCTGTGGCTTTAGCGTCAGTTTGCAAAGCTATGAAAGTCAGTTGTGAGACATTATCACACTCTGCAAAGCAAGGAGGTCATGTTCTTATCTGAGCAGTTTGCAGCTCTGCTAAGATTAACATGCTTCACCATAAAAATAGGCAGTTTTTGGTAAGAGAGGAAGGGTGGTTTTTATATGATACAAAGTAGTAGTAGTATTTCAACAAGTGGATTGTGTTCTGTTTTCCCATTCGCTGTGGTCGCTCTGCTTTTTACTGTGAATTGAAACTGAAGTGGCACTGTGAATGAAGAATGGATTTTTGCTATATGCATCTGATTGTATTTTGTCTACAAAAGATATTGGGTCTCATTTTCATCAAGACTCCTACAAATACAGGAAAAAGTAAAAACAAAAAAGGTCAAAAACCCCTTGTCTTCTGGCTATAGGGGTAGCTTTTCAAAGAATCTAGCTGACTAACCTTGAGGCCTATGCACTATTAGGTGAAAAAATTCACATAGTATTTGGGAATTTAGTACGTGCTATTTTTCTGCTAGGTCTGCCATGCAAATGAGCCCAATAAAAAATAGCATATTTCATTTTTCTACAAATTTTTTTTGCACAAACTTTTACTTATGGTTAGTTTTTTTTTACAAATGTCATTCATAGTTTTACTATCCCCTGATGGTAAACAAACTCCTTTGCATAATTTTGCATCACAGCAACTCGTTAAAACTTCATTTAAATTTTGCAGATGTAAAGCTATGCATAATACCTTGTCTGCAATAGATAACGAAGAAGCTCCAGGAATAGAAAATGAGGTGATATCTGAAAGGGATATAGTCACCCTGTGTACCCAGAAACCCTTAAACATTATCAAAAGTCATAAAAGGTAGCTGCTTCTGCTGGGAGACTCAGACATCAGAGGAACCAATTTGGGTAATAATTTTTATGGGGACAAAACAGTTAACTGCCTTCCAGGAACCTCAGTTATTAAAAATGCCAACCATATAGTCAATGCAATTATGGAAGAAAGTAGAGACTCAAGTTTTAATGTTATCATCTATCTGGGGATCAATGTCCTTGCTATCATGGTATCCTTGCAGTACAGAAAGATTTCCAAACCCTGGGGTCAAAGATTAGACACTTTGCAAAGACCATTGTCTTTTCAGAGGTATTACCTGTTCATGGAAAGGGGAAGGAAAGGCTCTGCCATATAGATAACTTCAATGTTTGGCTCAAAGCATGGTGTAAATCAAGAGGTTTTGGTTACATTGGTGGATGGGGCCATGTATGGAACAGTAAAAGGTTATACTGTAAGGATGGTCTACATTTGTCCTTGGCTGGAAAGAGGATGCAAAGTGAGAAATTCAGAGCATATACTATGAGGCAGGGGTGGCTGGAGGGGGTAAATAAAATTGCCTTGTCACCCCCAAGCAATACATCAATTGGGAGAAGAAAACACCAAAGTCAATCAGCTCAAAATAGCAGAAAAGATGACTAAGAGCAGCAATCCTAGGGTGACGAGCTAGAAAGCTATGACTCCAAATGCTCATAGTCTGGGCAATAAAATTCCAAACCTGCAGGCCTTAATGGTGGAAGTGGACTTGGACATAGTTGCTGTTATAGAGACCTGATTCACTGAGACTCATTGGGATATAGTCATACTGGGCTATAACTTTTTAAGGAAGGAAAGAGAGGACAGAAAAGGGGGGGGGGAGGAGGAGTTCTTTATGTCAAAAACAATATTCAAGCAACTGAACTGCAAGGAATGTGGGGTAGAGAAGAAGCATTATGGGCCACCCTAAAAAATGATCTTGGTGCATCTATTTTTACTGGAGTGGCTTACAGGCCCCCGACTCAAAAGGTAGGAAAGAAGGGAGAAGTGTTGATTGTTGGAGATTTTAATCTGCTGGATGTAGACTGGAGAATCTCTTCTGTGGAATCAACCAGAACTAGAGAGATAGTGGATGTCCTGCAAGGGGCTCTGTTCAAACAAATGGTAATGGAACCCACGATGGAGGGAGTTATACTCAACTTAGTGCTCACTAATGGGGATAATGTCTCTAATGTCTGGGTGGGTGCCCACCTCAGCACCAGTGATCATGAAATGGTATGGTTTGATATTGCAAATAGGATTCAGAGAGGTCACACAAAGACCCAAGTTTTGAATTTCAAAAATACGGACTTTGTTGAAATGGGGATGTACCTGAGATAGAAATAGAAGACTGGGAGAAAATGAGAGAGGTGGAACAACAGTGGGCCAAACTAAAAGAAACAATTACAAAGGCAACACATCTATATGTTAGAAAAGTAAACAAAAGTAAAAGAAATAAGAAACAGATCTGATTTTCATAGGATGTGCTAATAAAATAAAGGCAAAAAAAAAAAACAGAGTTCAAGAAATATAAAGGATCCCAAAAAGAGGAACACAGGAAAGAATATCTGGTGAAACTGAGGGAGACAAAGAAAGAACTCAAGAAAGCAAAAGTCAGGCAGAAGAAAGGATTGCCAAAGAGGTAAAAAGAGGTGACAAAATATTTTTCAGATGCATCAGAGAAAGGAGAAAGGTCCGAAGTGGTATAGTGAAATTGAAAAGTGACAAAGATTAATGTGTGGGGAGAGATGAAGAAATGGCCGAAATATTAAACAAATACTTCAGTTTGTGTTCATTAAAGAAGACACTAGAGAAGGACCGTTGCTGGTTGATAAGACTGTGGATGGAAGTGGAATAGACAAAACTCCGTTTATAGAAGAGAATGTATGGGAAGAGCTAGGAAAATTGAACGTGCACAACGCCATGGGGCTAGATGAGAATCATCCCAGGATATTAAGGGAGCTCAGAGATGTACTGGTGGGTACGCTGAAGGACCTGTTCAATAGAACGCTAGTAACGGGTGTGGTGCCGCAAGATTGGAGAAGAGCAATGGTGGTCCCTCTTCACAAGAGTGGGAGCAGAGAGGAGGCTGGTTAGCCTCACCTCGGTGGTGGGAAAATTAAGGGAGACTCTTGCTGAAGGAAAGGATAGTGAACTATCTACAATTTGGTGGGTTGCTGGACCTGAAGCAACATGAATTCACCAGGGGAAGGTCCTGTCAGACAAATCCTGACAGACCTGGTGGATTTGTCAATTTGCGAATTATACTAAGATCTGCAACAGAGTGGACATGCCTGAAGGAGTAAAGAGAATGAAAAGTGATTTAAGAAAGCTTGAAGAGTAGTCCAAGATTTGAAAGCTGGGATTCAATGCCAAGAAGTGCAGAGTCATGCATCTGGGGTGCGGCAATCCAAAAGAGCTATATGTGATGGGCGGTGAAAGACTAATGCGCACGGACTGGGAGAGGGACCTTGGTGTGATAGTGTCTGATGATCTGAAGGCGGCGAAGCAATGTGATAAGGCACTAGCTAAAGCCAGAAGAATGCTGAGCTGCATAGAGAGAGGCATAACCAGTAAGAAAATAGAGGTGATAATGCCCTTGTCAGGGCCTTGGTGAGGCCTCACCTGGAGTTCTGCATTCAGTACTGGTGCCCATTTCTCGAAAAGAATAAAGACAGGATAGAGGCAGTCCAAAGAAGAGCAACCAAAATGGTGAGGGGTCAGACTTATGAGGAGAGGCTGAAGGATCTGAATATGTATACCCTGGAAGAGAGGAGGTGCAGAGGAGATGTGATACAGACCTTCAGATATCTGAAAGGTTTTAATGATGCACAATTGTCAAACTTTTTCTGTTGAAAAGAAATCAATAGAACTAGAGGTCATGAAATGAAATTCCAGGGAGGATGACTCAGAACCAATGTCAGGAAATATTTCTTCACAGAGAGGGTGGTGAATGCCACCCTTCCAGAAGAAGTGGTGAAGACGATAACAGTGAAGGAATTCAAAGGGATATGGGATAAACACTGGATCCCTAAAAGCTAGGAGATGGAACTAAAGAAAAGAGTAACTGGGGGTAACTTGCTGGTGTGGCAGTTGCTACCCTTAACAATAACAGTATCAAGGCTTAATGCAACTCCATCATTGCTCTCTGCTTCAATGGCAATGGGAAAAGGGGAATTGGATTCAAGCAGCAACTAATGAGGGCCCAACTTTTACGGTTTGAGGAACAAATAAACATGGGGGTGACTTGCTGATGAGACTTTTACTACCCTAAATCTGTAAGCCTGATACTTTTGATGCAGCTCCATCATTGCTCTCTGCTTTTACGGCAAGGGTTAAGGGAAATTGGATTCAAACAGCATCCAAGGACCCTGACTTTTACAGTCTGGGAAACTGATAAGCATGGGGGTAACTGCACAGTGCTGCAGATACTGGCATGGGCTTTTTGGGCAGATTGGGTGGATCATTTGGTCCTTTTCTGCCGTCATTTCTATGTTTCTATATAAATTTTAACTCTTTGCGAAGCCAGAAATGTTGCAAAGTCTACTCAAAGTGCAAAAACAGAAAGTAGTGTGTGTCATCACAAATAACGTGCATTATTTGGTATTTTAGCATGTGAAGCAGATTTTGACAACATTTTTCCTACTCTTACATCAGCCTTCTTGGGAGTGAAGAGGACAGATAGGCTCCTTGCTCCCCACTAAGTGGCTGACTACAGTTTTATTAGAGGGTACTTGCCAGGTTCTTATGGCCTGGATTGGCCACTGTTGGAGACAGGATGCTGGGCTTGATGGACCCTTGGTCTGACCCATTATGGCATGTTCTTATTTATCCACTCAAAAAAATGGGCATTCCAGGAGATGTGGATGAGTTGAGGAGAAGAGAGAGAAGAAATGTACATATATCAAATCTTCAAACATATGTGCTTAGATTCCAATGCTACAGTTATCTGCAAACATAGTGGGTAGAAGATGAGCGAGTGTTTGGGCAATGCTTTTAAAAATTGTCCACCTAGGTAATTTTTCTATGAAAATGTGCTAAACGTTCCACAGTTAATTGTGTGTTATCCTGCTGCTCAGTGGCTTAATTAAAAATAGTCCCAATAATTACATAGCACGGTATTCATCAAAGCCAAATTTCCACAGAAAAATAACTTACCAAGAGGCATGCAACCATCAAGTTACTGTGGTGCAGAGGTCTATTACCAGTATTAGTCCTGGAGGAAACAGGATCCTTTGTTTGCTGTGATAGATTTCATTGGATCAACATAGTAATAATAGTCCCAAAATGGCTGCAGCACATAGATCCCTCTCTCAGTGATTGACCTTGAGGGGGTGTTACAGTTCTTTCTATGGGAACACAAAGATGGTGGTCACCTTGGGACGCTTAACTAGCTGTATATTTGAAGCAGGGCTGAAGTGATGCTTCCAGCCTAAAAGTGAAGAGGAATTAAAGCCCATTGTAGCACAATACAATAGTTTGTGACAGCAGAAAAGGATATAAGATTCATCGGCTCGCTGCCCAACACGATCCTTTTTATAATCCCACGTTGTCCACAATTGATCTCTCGCTTTCCCGTCACTTCTTCACAGTTAGGGATTCTTTGTGCGTATCCTAGGTTCTCTTAAATTCTGTTACAGGTTTTTGCTGTCCTGGCCTCCCTTTTGTGAGGCTGTTTCATGCAACCACCCTTCCTATGAATAAATATTTTTTAAAACTGCTCCTCTGAGCTATACAGGAATGGGGAAGCGCTATTTTTTCATGCCTTAATTTTGTTCAGACTGGCCTACTGTAGCTCTCTCTTCTTAGGGTTACCTGCAAAATCTTCAAAGGATTCAGAATACTTCAATCCATCTAGTTCTAAGTCTTCACGCATCAGATCACATTATACTGGCTCAAAAAAAAAAAAAATCCTTCACTGGAGTTTAAAATTGTTTCAGTCATCTTTAAAGTTTTGAATAATAATGAACCACAGCGGTTTAGGGATTGCTTAGCCCATTACCTAGTGCATTTTGCTCATCCCAGGATCATTTTCTGACTGTGCCATCAGCATCGGCATTTAAGCTGTTAGATATTTCTAAGAAATTTTTTTTTAATGCTGGTCCAAAACTTTGGAAAATTAATTCCAAGAAATTACGACTAATGGCAGATTATTTAAGATTTAGAAATAAAGACTACCGTTTGGTATCTTACCTCAGCTTTTCATTAGCTGCAAATTTACCCTAAATTCTGTAGCATTGGATAATATTCTACATCTAATGTCCTCCCTCCCCCCCCCCCCAGTACCCCTTGGGAAGGGGTTCACGCTTCCATGCTCTGCCCAGCACTGACTCACTTGTACATGGGTTCTGTGATCTGGGAAGAGGATTCACCTGAAGGGCAACTAAAAGGATCATCCTTACGATCCAAAAAATCCAGTCCAAACAAGAAAGGTGTGATCAGCAAAAAGTTGGAAAAAATCAGAAAGTTCAAAAATCAAACAATCCTTGGTAAATAAATCCAACAATAGAGCACAGTTCCTTCTAGAATTTCAAAAATCACATACCCACACTTCTTATGCTGCTTAAGTTCACTCAGTACATTGGTTCTTCTAGTATTTTCCCACAATCCTTTTACTTCTCAGCCCCAGAAAAAATATAGGGAATCCTTCATTTATAAAATTATTCACAATTATTGCCCCGGACAAATCCTCCCACAGTTTCTGAGGGTAAGATCCTCTTGGGTTGGTCCTTTGCCACTTGCAAAAGAGAACCCTTCTCTTCCATGCATCAAACTGGAAAACCCTAGGGCAGAATACAGTCCCTTGCTGTATTCCATGGCTTCCAACAAGATGTCTCACTTCATCTTTTAACTCCAATTCCTAAAGGACTCCTTTTGACTCCTCCCAATGACTCATGGAGTCAACATATACATCACCACCTATTTGGCCCACCCTTTAGTGGATGGAGCTGCCCTGTGACTCTTGGTGACACAACTGCTCAGTTTAAATTAGCCATTTATCTTTGATGCACAGCTCTGTGAATACATAAGAAGAAGTAACATCCCATTACTGGAACATTCCTGGTGTTACTTGATAGTAAGACCTTATATTTGCATCATTAGTTTGCTAGTTAATAGGAAATAGTTAGCTTAGGGTAAAATGGGCATGTTGAATTAATATATATTTTTACTGTTGAGTATGATTCCTTTCCAGCTTTCTCAGGCTAATTTCTGTAATTGTATTTTTATTTGATTGGTTAGATTTTTACTGTATACTGTGCCTGTATTATCTGCATTTATAGATTTCCAGATATTGCGTATTAGTTTTTAATATTGTTTTCTTTTGTTTTATTTATTTGTTTGTTGGATGAATTTTAATGTCATGCTTATTACATCAGTTTATGGAGGGATTTATATTTATGTGTATGTGTCTATGCCTGTCTTGTTGGTTTATTAATTCATGGTGTTTGGATTGATTGTAACTGAGTTTGACTTAGTATATTTAAGAGTTGTTTTTTTTTTTTTGTTCCGATACACTATTTTTTGGGCTTATGTTTTTTATTGTATTTTCAAGAATTGTAATTCTTATTTTATGTTCTGGACTCTACCTTGGTTATTTTTATCAGAAAGATAGTTTATTAAATTTGAGAATAAATAAATAAATTATGAGGTCCATCTGCAAAAGCAATTAGCCAGATAACTAAGAAGTTATCCAGCTAAATTAAAATGTGACCACTTCCTCTGTTACGCTTGGGCTCCGGTCAGGAGTCGTGAACACCGCCCAGCAGGGTGGCTCCAGGTGGAGAGAGACAGGAAGCTAGAAACAGTGTCTGGTTCCAGGCTGGGTCAGGGCAGGCAGCAAGTAGCAGTGTCTGGGTTCAGGCTGGGTCAGGGCAGGCGGCAAGTAGCAGTGTCTGGGTCTAGGCAGGGTCAGGGCAGGCGGCAAGTAGCAGTGTCTGGGTTCAGGCTGGGTCAGGGCAAGGCAGGTCAGAAGGCCCGTAGGCCACACACACACAGAAGGCCCGTAGGCCACACACAGTAAGCAAGGCAAGGCAGAGAGAAGGCCCGTAGGCCACACACACACAGAAGGCCCGTAGGCCACACACCGTAAGCAGGGCAAGGCAGGTCAGAAGGCCCGTAGGCCACACACACACAGAAGGCCCGTAGGCCACACACCGTAAGCAGGGCAAGGCAGAGAAGGCCCGTAGGCCACACACACACAGAAGGCCCGTAGGCCACACACCGTAAGCAGGGCAAGGCAGGTCAGAAGGCCCGTAGGCCACACACACACAGAAGGCCTGTAGGCCACACAAGGCAAGGCAAGACAAGGCAAGGAATAAGGCCCGAAGGCCGCGCAAGGCAAGGCAAGGAATAAGGCCTGAAGGCCGCGCAAGGCAAGGCAAGGCAAGGCAAGGAATAAGGCCCGAAGGCCGCGCAAGGCAAGGCAAGGAATAAGGCCCGAAGGCCGCGCAAGGTAAGGGAAGGTCCGGGGACCAAATGCACAGCAAGCAAGGAAGGCTAGAGCAGGGAGCCCAGGCGAACTCGATGCCGAAGCACTGAGGGAATTGTCAGGCAGGGTTATAAGGGACAGCCCAGAACAAAGAGAGGAGAAGGGAGATGGACTGGGCCTGTCAGGAGATCCAGCTCTAGAGGGACCCCTGGTGGTGAGGCGGTTGCACAGCAGCCATAGCCGTAACATCCTCAGATAATTTCCAGACAGATAACTATTTGGCTAGAATTTGGCTGGATAAGTGAAGGGTGTTCATGTTCAAAGGGTGGTCCAGAGGCAATCTGGGGAGGAGCTGAGTTAGCTGGATGACTTATCCAGCTAACTCTGGTCGTTCATAGAGCTGTCCTAAAGTTAGCCGGATAAACTTATCCAGTAAGTTTAAGATAACTGGGTTCAGTGGTGCAGCTGTGGCTGAATATGGACTTTGATATTTTCAGATGTAAACTGCCCATGATGATTATACCAATTTAGTATTAATCAAATTATCAAAATATATATATATATATATATATATATATATATCAAATCTAGCAGAAATACCCATTCTTTGCCTAGGTTACAGGATCCCAAGAATTCCCTTTTAAAGTCAAGAATGTAGCATCTTTATTTAATTGATTAAAGCCTCTTGAAGGAGCTGCAGGAACACCTTCCTCTGAAAATGATCTACAAGGTCCTCAAATACATGATTACCCGTGTACCTTGCAACGAGTTGGGCTATGGAAAATTGCACAAGAGGCCAGGATTTCAGTGGGAGAAAGTACTAGAGTCATGATTATGAGGAAGGGGTGGTAGACTCAGGGGTAACAAGGATTTCTTCCCCAAATGGTGGTGGATGCATAGAATGGGCTTCTAGTGGAAATGTTCGCATGGGAGAAGGGAGTGGTGAAGGGGCAGGGGGATTCTAGAATTCAAGGACGGCATGGAACAAGCACAGGAAGCAAGGGTAAACATAAGAACATGCCATACTGGGTCAGACCAAGGGTCCATCAAGCCCAGCATCCTGTTTCCAACAGTGGCCAATCCAGGCCACAAGAACCTGGCAAGTACCCAAAAACTAAGTCTATCCCATGTTACCGTTGCTAGTAATAGCAGTGGCTATTTTCTGTGTCAACTTAATTAATAGCAGGTAATGGACTTCTCCTTCTTGAACTTATCCAATCCTTTTTTAAACACAGCTACACTAAATGCACTAACCACATCCTCTGGCAACAGCTGGAGGGCAAGCAAGGTCTCCCAGAAAACAGCAGGTAGGTAAAATGGGCATGCTGTAAGGGTCTTGCTCTCTTTATCTGCTGTTAGTTCCTGTGCAAGCTCTCTCTCAGTGTAAGCATACCTGTGGCTTTGCTTTCTGTTTCACCTCATCTTGAGAGGCTTTCACTTTTTGTCCAACTTGGTTTCGAGCAGATATTGATCCAAGGAGCTCAACCCTCACTAAAATGTTTTACTGAAGTGTCTGAAATAGAACATAAGATTATCGTTATACAATTAAACTGTCTCAAGTAGAAATGAAAGTGCATCATACTGACAAAGTTATTGGAATGTTATTATTAATACTAATACTTACAGCATCTTGCCCAAGGACACAAGGAGTGTCAGTGGGAGAAGCTGAATTTGAACGCTGAGCTTCCCTGAGTCTTCAGTCCATTGCTCTATTAGGCCACTTCAGAGTGTTCACCCTTTCAAGATAGTGCTTGGCTTGGTGAAGGGGACGGGGAGAGGGTTTGGGGAAAGAACAGAGAAGGGGTTAAGGGGCATTTTCTCATGTAGGAAAGAATATTGCTTAGATTTAAGGCTAGTACTTCATCAGTCTTTGGTGCACAGGATCTCCTCAAATCTAAACACAAATATTGAAATTCTTTACCTAAATCTTTTATTGGTCTATTAACATGCCCAGTCATTATCCCACATAATTTGGCAATGTATCTGCAGCACAACCCTCCTTAACCTTTCCTACAATTCAGTGTAAAAAAGAATGCATTTAGGTATCAATTTAATTTGCTCAAGTGTGTTTAAAGTTCAAATGTGCAGAATTTCAGTAGTCAAAGTGGCCACAGAGCAAACTGGATTCTTTGCAGATTGGGATGCCAACAGAAACATTATCGAAAGACTTGGTTGGATATGAGCTCTGGAGACCACGCACGTCATTTTTGTTTGATGGTCACGTGGCCTGAAAGAAGGTCCAGTGTGGCCTTCTTCAAAGCTCTATGGAGCCAGGCCTTTGAATGCTTCATAGGAAGATCAAAATGTCACCTTTATTTGTGGGTAGAATGAAATGAGGATGACAGTTGTATCCGGAGGTAAATTTGCAAACAGTTCTAGTCACCCAACTTCGGGTGTTAGGGGACTAGACCCGATCTCTGGAAAATTTTACGCCTGCATAGCGGGTATATTTCACCACACGTGCTCTTTTTCCTGCATTAAAAAACAGGTGATCTTGGGAGCTTCTTTAGGCTGGGGAAGAAAATTTACAAATTTGTATTGAATTTTCAAAAGCACCGGTAGGTGTTCGCATGTAAGTCCATTTTCAGAACTATTTGGTGTAAATAGACTTTTTGTATCTGCAGAGCTTTAGGTGGATTTTCAAACAGAAACTGCTTTTTGTTCGAAAATCTAGCACCCACATAGCTCACCTCTAAACAGCTTACTGGAAATTCATTCTTTGGCTCTTAGAGATATAGAATTGTGATTTATTTTGGAACATAAACATCTGTATCCTAGGTACATGTTTTCCTTGATCTAAAAGTAACCAAATAACTTATTAGAAATTTCCTAAATATGTTTACCTTACTTGAGAGATGGGAGATGGGGGTTATGATAGAGCCATTTAAATACCTCAGTAAAATGGCCACATGAAATAAAGCCTTTTCAGTGGAAAGAAACTTCTAGAACAAGGAGTCTTGGCATGAGGTGGAAAGAGGGTGGACTTGAGCAAGATAAGGAATGGGGAGCAATTCAAAGTTGCCCCTGTCCCCTCGGTGTGTCAAAACAAAATGGCATTGACTGACTCAAGGCCTGCGCCATTGTGATGTACAATTCATACATTGACATGGCACCAGCCACAGGTCAGCCGACACCATTTTGATTTGACACATCGGTGGGGCAGGAATGACAGGGGGATTTCTTCTGCTCCTCTTTGGACAATGGACACTGGTATAAGCTGTTGTGGGTAGAGGAATGGAAGGGGATATGGGGAGTTAAGGGGGTTTTGAAAGAAATCTGGTGAGGGGGGGCTTTTTTTTATCGGATAGCACAGCATTTCATTGAAAATGGTGGCTGGGATGGGGACGAGCTTGATTTTAGTGTGCACTTCTGCAAAATGACAAGTACTGAAAAAAAAGCAAAACAAGAAAATGACACAGCCGTCCCCCCCCCCCCCCCAAAAAAAAAGATTGTTGAAGAAAAATCTCGAACTAAATGAAATGTTTTTGCCATGCATATATTTTCTAGAGTGAGGTTCAACTTAATCTGTAAGGACTCTCTGTATGAAAGTGTGCTGATTAACTTTGGTTAGTTCTGATTTTTTTTTTTTTTACAAATCCATATGCACCAAAAGCAGCTAAATAGCAGTTCAAATCTTTGCTAATTAATGAATTTCAGGAAAATACAAATTGTTCCTAACCTCTGCTTTGTCTCCCACCTTTTTACTGTTTTGTGTTCCGTAATTTTTTCTTCCTTCTTGCCTTCTTTCTTTCGTAGTCTAAATTTCATTTTCTGCTTGCTCTAGTTTCTGTCTTTTCTGCAGTGCTTCCCTCTTTTTCCATGTCATTTTTTTTTGTTCTTGCTATCTTACGGATGTCTCTTGTCTCTCCCCTGTCTCTCTGCCTTCCCCCTCTGCTCACACTCTCCCCGTTCTTTCTCCAAAGGCCATGCTCTCATTCTCCCCATCCCCATTGATCTCTCTTCTGGGCCACGCCTATTGTGCTTCTTATCACCACCATCTAACTGTACACAGATTCACCCTGGCCCCTCTCCCTATTCAGCAGAGCGACCCCCCAGGAGCACCTCAGTTCTCCTTGCTCAGCAGGACCTAACTTCTCCCCCTTAGTAGCATCTCATTTCTTTCCCCCTCAGCAGTGCCTCTCTCCTCTCAGCAAGATCTCATTTCTCCCTCAGTCACACCATCGGTATTTCCACTAGCAGTGCCCCAGTTCTCCCCCTCAGGATTGCCTCCCTTCTTTCCTCTCAGTAGCATGTCACTTCTCAGCAGTGTCACACTCCTCCCTTCCTCGAGCACATTACTTCACCCTGCAGCAGTGTCTCATTTCTCCCTCACGCCTGTCCTCCCAGCAGTGCCTCACCTCTTCCTCCATCTTCCTTCGTGTCTCCCCTCCCTCCAGCGGTGTAAGTGACCCAGACCAGTCTCGGTGGCCCTTTCCTCTCCCAGACTGCTGGCTGGAAGTTTGGCTCTTTTGGGTGGACCCTAGGCCTGCTGCCCTTCCCAATAGCTGGGGGATGCCGGGTTTTTTGTTTTTTTTTTCCTGGGGTGGTGCTGAGGGACAAGCCTGCTTCTCAGTCTGGCTTCAGACAGGGAGAGCCTCCTTCTTCCTCATAGCTCAGCCAACTTCTTCGACTCCTTGCGGCAGGCCCTGGTCCTCTCTTCCACGATGGCCAGGTGACATTTCCTCCAGAGGTAGAACCGGCAACATCTCATCCTCTTGTAATGTTTCCATTAAGAAGTGATACTCTAGAGGTAAGGAAGGTCTTTGTACCTACCCGGTAAATTCAGAAGATGCCAAACTACCTTAGCAAATTGTTCACTGAGCCCAGGCTGTGGCTAGCTAAAAAAGTAATACTATTAAAAAAAAAAAAAAGACAAACTTCAGCTCTGTTTAAGCAGAGATTTGACTAATTTGTGTAGTACCATTCTTATGTTAGGTTAACCGCCCCGGAAATTGTGGCTTTTGGTAACTAAATAAACTTTTTTTTTTTTTTGGAAGAGTTTGTTGGCATTCTCTCTGCAGATTGCACTGAAAACCTTGCTCACTTGCTGGTTTGGTCAGAAAAGCCAATAAGAGGAGTTCATGCAGAGATGGCAAGCTCTGCAACAGGTGGAAGACCCAACCCGGTTCCAGCGTCTTAAAACAGAAACATATAACACATCGAGGTAGAAGAAATGTCCTTCTAAAAAGCTCCTTGGGCACCAGCAACCTGAGAAAAGAAATTATGTATTTTTTTGTTTTGAAGCTCAGATTATTGACCATCAATTTGTGACAAAAATCCTCACATAAGCATAGGGTTTGTTTTTTTTTTGCAGTTTTATGATGATGACCATAAAATACCTTATAGACCAAACATTGCATGTTTCTTATTGGCAGGGTCGGCGCATCCATTAGGCGAACTTAGGCGGTCACCTATGGCGCGGACCCTTAGAGTGTGCCAAAGAGCAGCCAGGTGGCTGCTCGCGGCCCTGAGAAGTAGGGGTGTGCATCCGTTTTCAGCGGGACCGCCGCTGAACGACCTCCTGCAGTCGATCTCCTGCCGGCGCCATTTTCCGTACGGAAAACGATTCGCGGCAAGAAATCGCTTCCTGAACCCCGCTGGACTCCCAGAAACTTTTTGCCAGCTTGGGGGGGCCTCCTGACCCCCACAAGACTTGCCAAAAGTCCAGCGGGGGTCCGGAACGACCTCCTGCGTCGAATCGTTTTTGTCTATGGCCGCCGCCATTTTGCGGCGGCCATTTTGCAAAATGGCGCCGGCTGAAGACAAAAGGATTCAATTGAGGGGGCCGTTCCGGACCGCCGCCGTTCTGGACCACCGCTGGATCCCCAGGTAATTTAAAGCATTTGGGGGGGGGGGGGGTTCGGGAGGGTGGGGGATTTAATTTAAAGGGTCGGGGGTGGGTTTTAGGGGGTTGGCTCACGATTTTAACGATTTTTCACGATATTTTTAAAACCCAAACGGCAACAATACGATTCCCTCCCCCTCCCAGCCGAAATCGATCGTTAAGACGATCGAGGACACGATTCACATCTCTACTGTGCAGTCAAGTGCCCAGGGAGTCTGCCTCTTTTGTGCTTACAAGCAAGCAGCTTCTGTGTACACGCCACACACATTAGTGCACAGCCAGGCACCGTGACAGTGGGCAGTGGGCATTTTAAACAGACTGAACCTTATTATTGAGTGGGTCTGTGCAGTCAAGTGCCCAGGGAGTCTGCCTCTTTTGTGCTTACAAGCAAGCAGCTTCTGTGTACACGCCACACACATTAGTGCACAGCCAGGCACCGTGACAGTGGGCATTTTAAACAGACTGCACCTTATTATTGAGTGGGTCTGTGCAGTCAAGTGCCCAGGGAATCTGCCTCTTTTGTGCTTACAAGCAAGCAGCTTCTGTGTACACGCCACACACATTAGTGCACAGCCAGGCACCGTGACAGTGGGCAGTGTTACTACTCAGTGACATTAAATCCATAATGTCAGGAAAAGAGAGATGTAATCGAGTGATTGGGACTGGCAGAGGAGGCACCTCAAAAGACACTAGGGCAACACCACCAGTACAGCTAAAAAGGCAACTGTCGCAATCTAAACTCTTTGTAGGGGATGGCAGTTCCATGCCAAAAAAAAATGAAATCCGACCATGATACATCGCCATCGCCACCACTTGTTTCTGGCCCTGTAGTTTTGGAGGAGAGAGAAGGGGAGGCAGAGTCATCCCCGACAAATTGTAGACACCCAAAAGCAGCAGGGGGACAGAAGTCTCGACTAACACTTAGCGTTCACAAGGTAGCGCAGTCACTGTTTGCTTCTGATTTAGATGAAGAATCATCTTGTGTGGGATTCTCATCAGAAATGGAAGAAGTAATAGCTGACGAATCTTCCGTAGAATCAGTTAGTCCTGTCTTAGCCTCCACAAATGTGCAGCAGGGGAGAGATGACAGTGATATCGAGGAGGAGGAAGAGCAGTCAGTACAGGCACAGAGGGTGCTGATGCCCCCTCTGGCATTGCTTCTCAGGGTGCACCCACTACCTCAATTCCAGTGCCAGCATCCACCCCCAAGGTGTTAGAGAGGGGAGGATCACGAAAGACATCTCCGATCTGGAAACACTTTAAAGTGACGGAAGACCCGCGTTATGCTCGGTGTAATTACTGTGCCAGGGATATTAGCAGAGGCAAGCAAATGGGACATCTATCTAATTTTGGCATGAACCATCATATGAAGAGGCAACACCCAACAAGATTACTGCCATCTGGAAATGGTGGCAGTTCCAGTCGGGGGACCCCTTCCAACCAGTGTGCAGTGGTAGGAAAGCAGCAGAGTCAGCCCACTCCCTCATACCCTTCTAGCAGTCAGGCGGCAGGCCAGCAACCCCCTGACATGTGGCAGAAGCGACAATCCACCATGGAGGAAATGGGGTGGAGTGCAGTAACGATATCCTGGGGTAGGAGGCAGGCAGCCTCAAAAGTTGTAACCAGGAGCATTGGGGAAATGATTGCCCTTGATGACCAGCCCTTACAGCTAGTGCAGAATGTGAGTTTCAAGCGTTTTTTGAAGGTCGTACTTCCAAATTACAAAATCCCGTGCAGAATCACATTTAGTAGAAAGGTCATCCCCAGCCTGTACAAGCAGTGTCACACTCGCATGCAAGCACTGCTAGCTAAGGCAGACGGAAGAGTGCATTTCACCTGCGATATCTGAACTGCCATGAATGCTGCACACTCTTACCTCTCTCTGACAGCACACTGGTGGGACATGGCTGAGGCAGGGGCAGCCAGCAGCTCTATTACTGAAGAAGTATCAGGGTGGAGGTGGGCCTTACTGCACACCCACCTGACGGACCAGGCCCATACCGCAGCCAATATTCTAGCATGCATCAGAAAGATGCTGGAGGGCTGGCAACTACACCAGCGAGACAGGAAAACGCAGGCAGGGTTCTTCGTCACAGACAATGGTGCTAACATGGTAAAGGCAATAACCGATGGGCGGTTTAAGAACATCCGATATTTTGCACACACTCTGCACCTGGTAGTGAAGTCAGAGTCCAATGACAAGGAGAATGAATACCTGCGTAGGTTAATATAGAAGTGCAGGAACATAGCAGCACACTTCCACAGAAGTGTCAAGGCGGGGCAGGTTCTCCGACAAAAGCAGACTGATTTGGATATGCCTCACAAGCGTCTCATTCAAGACATTGCCACCCGGTGGAATTCCACCTTTATGATGCTGGAGAGTTTACTGGATCTGCAGACACCCCTTCATGAACTTTCTGGTACAATGGAAATGCTAGTGTTTTTGAAAGTAAACCTGCCTTTGCTTGGTTTTCCAAATGTTCCCTGTGAATGGCAAGATGAATAAAAGCAATTCAAAGCCTTGCAGCAGCTCCAATTGCCTCCTATGCTCCAGACAATATAAGCACTGCAGCACATGTACCTGACATGAATCGCTGTGCCTGACCGTCAACTGTCCAGGCCTTGTGTTCCTACAAGTGTTTGACCTCGATTGCTGTGCCTGTTCATCCAGGCCTTGTGTTCCTACAAGTGTTTGACCTCGACTGCTTTGCCTTTCAGTCCAGGCCTTGTGTTCCTACAAGTGTTTGACCTCGACTGCTTTGCCTGTCAGTCGAGGCCTTGTGTTCGTACAAGTGTTTGACCTCGATTGCTGTGCCTGTTCATCCAGGCCTTGTGTTCCTACAAGTGTTTGACCTCGACTGCTTTGCCTGTCAGTCCAGGCCTTGTGTTCGTACAAGTGTTTGACCTCGATTGCTGTGCCTGTTCATCCAGGTCTTATGTCCCTAGGTGGGATTGACCTCTGTCCTCGACTGCTGTGCCTGTCCATACAGGCCTTGTGTCCTACAAGGGTTTCACTTAGATTGTATGCCCTCTGGGGATAGGGAAATACCTACAGTACCTGAGTGTAATCATATAGAAAGACATGATTTAATGGAACATAGTCAACATGGATTTACCCAAGGGAAGTCTTGCCTAACAAATCTGCTTCATTTTTTTAAAGGGGTTAATAACATGTGGATAAAGGTGAACCGGTAGATGTAGTGTATTTGGATTTTCAGAAGGCGTTTGCCAAAGTCCCTCATGAGAGGCTTCTTCGAAAACTAAAAAGTCATGGGATAGGAGGCGATGTCCTTTCGTGGATTACAAGCTGGTTAAAAGACAGGAAACAGAGAGTAGGATTAAATGGTCAATTTTCTCAGTGGAAAAGGGTAAACAGTGGAGTGCCTCAGGGATCTGTACTTGGACCGGTGCGTTTCAATATATATATAAATGATCTGGAAAGGAATACGACGAGTGAGGTTATCAAATTTGCAGATGATACAAAATTATTCAGAGTAGTTAAATCACAAGCAGACTGTGATATATTGCAGGAGGACCTTGCAAGACTTGAAGATTGGGCATCCAAATGGCAGATGAAATTTAATGTGGACAAGTGCAAGGTGTTGCAAATAGGGAAAAATAACCGTTGCTGTAGTTACACGATGTTAGGTTCCATATTAGGAGCTACCACCCAGGAAAAAGATCTAGGCAAAATGTCATAATGCCTCTATATCGCTCCATGGTGAGACCACACCTTGAATACTGTGTACAATTCTGGTCGCCGCATCTCAAAAAAGATATAGTTGCGATGGAGAAGGTACAGAGAAGGGCAACCAAAATGATAAAGGGGATGGAACAGCTTCCCTGTTACTTCGGTCGCGCAGTTTGCAGCGGGACGGCACGCAGGAGGAGCCGTTCAGGGTCCGGGGAGCAGTGGGGCTGGTCCGGCGGCATCGTCAGCGCGGCCCTGTAGTGCTCGGGGCTTTTTCCCTCGTTTGGAACGCCAGCATCTCTGCACGACGAGGAGCGCGAATTCTCACGCGATTCGGACCCAGACCACGCCCCCTGACGTCAGACGCCGACAGAGGCACACTTTGCGCGGGAGAAGGGCTATTTAAAGAGAGCAGTTCCCTTGCTCTCCGCTTCGGCCACGATTGTTCTTGGGAGCTATCGCTGGGGATTTTGCCTACTATCTCTCTGCCACTGATCCGGTCTGTTTTGGATTTCTCTGCTTGCTGCCTGCCTTATTGGATTATCTGCTATTGGTTTCTGATTGCTTGCCGCCTGCCCTGACTCGGACTGTATATTGGATTATCCTGCCTGCTGCCTGCCCCGACTCGGACTGCCTACCGGTGCACGCGCTACCTCCCGGAGTTCGGACTTCTACTCCACAAGGTAAGCGGCCTAAACTGTGGTTCCACTAATATCTGCCTGGTGAACGTAACAGTTGGCCGAAGCCATGGAACCAGTTGATTTGACCGCTTTACAAGCCATTCCCGGAATGGCTAATAAAATCCAACAACAGCAGGGGGTTTTGGATCAAGTCATAGGCGTCCTGGATCGATTAGTCGCACGTATGGATGCCTTAGCCCACCTGCCAACTGGACCAGCGCCCAGCGCGGTGGTTACCCCTGCCCCAGTCAGGGTACCACCCCCGCCTCGCTTCAATGGATCTGCAGCCTTATGTCGAGGTTTTATCAACCAGTGTCGAATGCATTTCTCCTTACAACCTGCCTCATTTCCCAATGATAAGACGAAGACTACTTTCCTCCTGTCCTTGCTAGAGGGTCCGGCTTTAGCATGGGCCTCCCCCTTGTGGGAACGAGATGATCCTATCCTCAATTCTCTGGACCAGTTCCTTAAAGAATTTCGTCTGATCTTCGATGAGCCAGGACGTTCATCTTCTGCAGCAAATGACTTACTTCAGATAAAACAAGGCTCACGATCAGTCAGTGAATATGCCTTTCATTTTCGCACCTTAGCCGCTGAACTTGCATGGGGAGAGGAGAGTCTCACAGCCATCTTCCGTCAAGGCCTTGCGGAGAATATTAAGGACCAATTGGCTGGTAGGGATCCTCCTGAGACTTTGGAGGGTTTAATCCGACTAGCCATCCGATTGGACTTACGCTTTCAAGAAAGGAAGCGAGAGCGAGCCGCCACTCGGAGAAACTTTCGTTTGGCTCCTACATTTCAGCAACCTATGGTCGTTCCACAAACTGACCAGGCGTCGGGAGATTCAGAAGAGCCGATGCAGATTGATAGATGTCATCTGACTTCCGAGGAACGAAATCGGAGACGAGCAAGGAACCTCTGTTTATATTGTGCAGGAGCTGGGCATTTTCTCAACAAATGTCCTAACAAACCGGGAAACTCTCGGACCTAGGTCGGGTGGGAGAGGCCTCCCTGGGTTCCACCATTCCCTCTCCACAACTACTATTACCCACAACCATTTGCCTAAACAGCGAACTATTGCACTTCCAAGCCTTCATAGACTCAGGGGCGGCGGGTAACTTTATTCAGGGACATCTGGTGCAGAGATATCGGATTCCGGTGGAATCATTACCTACTCCTCTGTCAGTAACATCAGTGTCAGGGCAAGCTGTGGGAATGCATATCACCCATATTACCAAACCCTTGTTGCTCCGCACCGGTCTACTTCACCAGGAAAGCATTCAACTATTTGTACTTCCTTCATCCGTGAATCAGATAATACTGGGGTTACCATGGTTATGCATTCATCAGCCTCACTTAGATTGGGCTTCGCTACAGCTCGCGGCGTGGAGCCCATTCTGTTTCCAACACTGTCTTAAGAATCTTCCGGAAATTTCCCTGCAATCCACGCAACTCTTTAATGGAATTCCGCTTCCTTATAAAGATTTTCAGGACGTTTTCAACAAGCAATACGCAGAGTCCTTACCACCTCACCGAAAGTATGATTGCGCCATTGAAATTCTGCCCGGAAAGACTCCACCCAAAGGACGTATTTACTCCCTATCGGAACCTGAATCAGTGGCACTACGTCAGTATATTGCAGAGAACTTGGAGCATGGCTTTATCCGACCTTCTACCTCCCCGGCTGGAGCCGGGTTTTTTTTTGTTAAGAAGAAGGATGGGTCTTTAAGACCTTGTATTGACTATCGTGGGCTTAATACTATCACCAGGAAGAACAAATACCCTATTCCTCTCATTTCAGAGTTATTCGACCGGATTAAAGGGGCACAAATCTTTACCAAATTGGACTTACGGGGGGCCTATAATCTGATAAGAATCCGGGAGGGGGATGAATGGAAGACCGCGTTCTATACTCATGATGGCCATTATGAATATCGAATAATGCCCTTCGGTCTTTGTAATGCCCCCGCGGTATTTCAGGATATGATTAATGACATCTTTCGTGACATCCTCTATTCACATGTGATTGTGTATTTGGACGATATTTTGATATTTTCCCAATCACTGCCTCAACATGTGCTTCATGTGCGACAAGTCCTGCAACGCCTCCGGGAACATAAACTGTTCGCCAAGCTAGAGAAGTGTGTCTTTCACCAGCAACAGTTGCCGTTTCTCGGATATATTGTCTCCAACAAAGGGTTATCTATGGACCCTGACAAACTCAATGCCATCCTTAACTAGCCTCAACCGGTGGGGTTGAGAGCCTTACAAAGGTTTTTGGGCTTTTCCAACTATTACAGGCAGTTTATTCCCCATTTCTCCTCCTTAGTGGCACCACTTACAGCGCTCACTAAGAAAGGAGCCTCTACGCAGAATTGGCCAGAGGAGGCGGTATTGGCCTTTCACCATTTGAAGAAGGAGTTCACCAAAGATTTATGTCTCCAACGACTGGATCCTGCGAGACCTTTTACCCTCGAAGTAGACGCCTCTGCAGTTGGAGTAGGGGCAGTTCTTCTTCAAAAATCCGCGGAGGATCAGTGGGTGACATGTACCTTCTTTTCCAAGAAATTTACACCTGCGGAACGGAATTATACCATCGGCGACCGAGAACTCTTGGCCATAAAATTAGCCTTTGAAGAGTGGCAACATCTTTTGGAGGGAGCTCGCCATGTTGTCACGGTCTATACGGACCATAAAAATCTTGAATATTTGGCGACTGCCCAGCGTTTAAACCCACGGCAAGCCCGGTGGGCACTTTTTTTTAGCAGGTTTCATTTTCTTGTCCGTTTCCATCCGGCACAAAAGAATGTCCGAGCGGACGCTCTCTCCCGTAGCTTTGACTTTATTGATGCTCTGGATCCTCCTCGCTACCTCATCGATCCCGCTCAAATCCAGTTGGCTGCCACCTTCACTGTACCCATAGGGAGAACAGTCGTCCCCAAGCGGTTGTGCTTAAAGGTTCTTCGGTGGTCCCACTCTGCGCACCTGGCGGGCCACCCTGGGGTTGCTCGTACCAAGGAACTTCTCTCTCGACATTATTGGTGGCCTACGTGGGAGAGGGACGTTAAGAATTTTGTGGACTCCTGTCCCGTCTGTGCGGCTCAGAAGACACCCCGGCGGAAACCTCTTGGGTTGTTGCACCCGCTTCCTCCTCCCACGGCTCCGTGGACCCATATTGCCACCGACTTTATTACTGATCTTCCGTCCTCCGCTGGTCATACTGTCATCTGGGTGGTGGTGGATCGTTTTTCCCGGATGGCGCATTTCATTCCTCTTCCTGGGTTACCCTCTGCTCCTGAACTAGCCCGTCTTTTTTTGCACCATGTCTTTCGCCTCCATGGACTTCCTCTTAGTATTGTTTCCGACAGAGGTGTCCAGTTTACGGCACAGTTTTGGACTAATCTTTGTAAACTTCTACGGGTGAAGCTTGATTTTTCGTCTGCCTATCATCCTCAGTCCAACGGCCTTACGGAGCGAACGAACCAATCGGTGAAGACGTTTCTTCGAGCCTACGTAAATCAACGTCAGAATGATTGGGCTTCTCTGTTGGTCTGGGCTGAGATGTCCCAAAACAATCTGGTCCATCAGGCCACCGGCAGTTCTCCATTCTTCTTGGTGTATGGCAGGCATCCGAACTTTCCTTTGCCTGTTCGCACTTCTTCCAATTGTCCTGCGGTCAACGCCACCGTCACCTCCATGTCCCGTTTATGGGCTGAGACCCATGCCTTGTTGATCAAAAACGCCGCTGTCATGAAGCGCCAGGCGGACAAAAAGCGGTGTCCGGCCCCTGATCTTCATTGTGGGGATCTCGTCTGGTTAAGCACTCGTCACCTTCGCTTACGCTTACCCTCTGCCAAATTTGCTCCTCGTTTCATTGGACCCTTCCCCGTCCAACGACAGATCACCCCGGTCACCTATAGGCTATGTCTGCCGTCCTCCTTGCGGATTCATAACGCATTCCATGTCTACCTACTGAAGCCTGCCGTCATGTCCTGGCCTCAACGGCCGCGGAGGACCGCTTTTCCCATTCTTCCAGATGATGATCATTACGAAGTACAAGCTATCCTAGATTCCAGACGTGTGAGAGGGCAGCTCCAATACCTCATTTCCTGGAAGCATTTTGGCCCTGAGGAGAATAGTTGGGAGCCTTCTTGTAATATACAGGCTCCTCGTTTACTTCGGGCCTTTCATCGTCACTTTCCCTCCAAGCCTGGCCCTCGGGGGCGGGGGGCCTTGCGGGGGGGGGGGGGGGGGGGGAGGGGGGACTGTTACCTCAGTCGCGCAGTTTGCAGCGGGACGGCGCGCAGGAGGAGCCGTTCAGGGTCCGGGGAGCAGTGGGGCTGGTCCGGCGGCATCGTCAGCGTGGCCCTGTAGTGCTCGGGGCTTTTTCCCTTGTTTGGAACGCCAGCATCTTCGCGCGATTCAGACCCAGACCACGCCCCCTGACGTCAGACGCCGACAGAGGCACACTTTGCGCGGGAGAAGGGCTATTTAAAGAGAGCAGTTCCCTTGCTCTCTGCTTCGGCCACGATTGTTCTTGGGAGCTATCGCTGGGGATTTTGCCTACTATCTCTCTGCCACTGATCCGGTCTGTTTTGGATTTCTCTGCTTGCTGCCTGCCTTATTGGATTATCTGCTGTTGGTTCCTGATTACTTGCTGCCTGCCCCGACTCGGACTGTGTTTTGGATTTCTCTGCCTGCTGCCAGCCTTTTGGATTATCTGCTGTTGGTTCCTGATTACTTGCTGCCTGCCCCGACTCGGACTGTGTTTTGGATTTCTCTGCCTGCTGCCTGCCTTATTGGATTATCTGCTGTTGGTTCCTGATTGCTTGCTGCCTGCCCTGACTCGGACTGTATATTGGATTATCCTGCCTGCTGCCTGCCCCGACTCGGACTGCCTACCGGTGCACGCGCTACCTCCCGGAGTTCAGACTTCTACTCCACAAGGAAAGCGGCCTAAACTGTGGTTCCACTAATATCTGCCTGGTGAACGTAACATCTCTATGAGGAAAGGCTGAAGAGGTTAGGGCTGTTCAGCTTGGAGAAGAGACGGCTGAGGGGGGATATGATAGAGGTCTTTAAGATCATGAGAGGTCTTGAACGAGTAGATGTGACTCGGTTATTTTCACTTTCGAATAATAGAAGGACTAGGGGGCATTCCATGAAGTTAGCAAGTAGCACATTTAAGACTAATCGGAGAAAATTCTTTTTCACTCAACGCACAATAAAGCTCTGGAATTTGTTGCCAGAGGATGTGATTAGTGCAGTTAGTGTAGCTGGGTTCAAAAAAGGTTTGGAAAAGTTCTTGGAGGAGAAGTCCATTAATGGCTATTAATCAATTTTACTTAGGGAACAGCCACTGCTATTAATTGCATCAGTAGCATGGGATCTTCTTAGTGTTTGGGTAATTGCCAGGTTATTGTGGCCTGGTTTTGGCCTCTGTTGGAAACAGGATGCTGGGCTTGATGGACCCTTGGTCTGACCTAGCATGGCAATTTCTTATGTTCTTATGAAGTGCTGGAAACATTTGAAAATAAGAATATAAATAAATTAAGAAAAAAAAATTACTATCCCTGTCCATCCAGGCCTTATGTCCCTAGGTGGGATTGACCTCTGTCCTCGACTGCTGTGCCTGTTTATCCAGGCCTTGTGTCCCTAGGTGGGATTGACCTCTGTCCTCGACTGCTTTGCCTGTCAGTCCGGGCCTTGTGCTCCTACAAGTGTTTGACTTCGATTGCTGTGCCTGTTCATCCAGGCCTTGTGTTCCTACAAGTGTTTGACCTCGACTGCTTTGCCTGTCAGTCCATGCCTTGTGTTCCTACAAGTGTTTGACCTCGATTGATGTGGCTGTTCATCCAGGCCTTGTGTTCCTACAAGTGTTTGACCTCGATTGCTGTGCCTGTTCATCCAGGCCTTGTGTTCCTACAAGTGTTTGACTTCGATTGCTGTGCCTGTTCATCCAGGCCTTGTGTCCCTAGGTGGGATTGACCTCTGTCCTCGACTGCTTTGCCTGTTCATCCAGGCCTTGTGTCCCTAGGTGGGATTGACCTCTGTCCTCGACTGCTGTGCCTGTCCATCCAGGCCTTGTGTCCTACAGGGGTTTCACTTAGATTGTATGCCCTCTGGGGACAGGGAAATACCTACAGTACCTGAGTGTAATCAACTATGAAGTGCTGAAAACGTTTGAAAATAAGAATATAAATAAATTAAGAAAAAAAAATTACTATCCCTGTCCATCCAGGCCTTATGTCCCTAGGTGGGATTGACCTCTGTCCTCGACTGCTGTGCCTGTTCATCCAGGCCTTGTGTCCCTAGGTGGGATTGACCTCTGTCCTCGACTGCTTTGCCTGTCGGTCCGGGCCTTGTGTTCTTACAAGTGTCTGACTTCGATTGCTGTGCCTGTTCATCTAGGCCTTGTGTCCCTAGGTGGGATTGACCTCTGTCCTTGACTGCTGTGCCTGTTCATCCAGGCCTTGTGTCCCTAGGTGGGATTGACCTCTGTCCTCGACTGCTTTGCCTGTCGGTCCGGGCCTTGTGTTCTTACAAGTGTCTGACTTCGATTGCTGTGCCTGTTCATCCAGGCCTTGTGTCCCTAGATGGGATTGACCTCTGTCCTCGACTGCTTTGCCTGTCAGTCCGGGCCTTGTGTTCCTATAAGTGTTTGACCTCGATTGCTCTGCCTGTTCATCCAGGCCTTATGTCCCTACCAGGGCTCGACCTCTAATGCTGTGCCTGTCTGTCCAGCTTGGAGCTAGGATATATTTTTCATGACCTTCATAATACGGGCCATTTTCCCAAGCTGTTTCTTTGTTGCTACATTAATGTTTCTAGTGCTATAGAAAACTGGTGGTAGTTGTACTCTAGTTCATCCTCTATGTTCCCATTGTTTACAGAGGCACTGTATGGTACAAAGTCAACATAGGTTGATATTGCAGATTTGGACTTGAGTAGCAGTATTCTTATTTCTGAGAGCTCTTCAAGTTCCTTTGTCATCAGCTGAAGTGCGTAAGTACAGTCGGTATTCACTAGATGCCAACGGAATTCACTAGACGCCAACGGTATACACTAGACGCCAACGGTATTCACTAGACGCCAACGGAAACACCCCACTCTAGGGGTGAACCTGTTCTAGGGAGTCCTTTCCTGCACAAAGGAAAGGGAACTGTCTCCTGGGCCAGCCTGTCTTTCCCCTATCAAAACCGCAGGGACCAGACTACCTCCACTCTGCCAGCCTGTCTTGCCCCTATCAGCTTTCTGCCACTCTGCTTTGCTGCCATACACCAGATGACTCAGTTAACTCCTTGTGGTGTTCTTGCCACTCTCATGGTTCCTCAGTGTGTTGGTGCTAGTCTATCTGCTTGCTATGTTCCCCCTTCATTGTGCTGTTGGATGTCAATGCCACTTGTCTTGCCGCTTTGCCTGTCTTGCTGCCTTCGATGGTTCATGCATCTGCTATTGGTGCTCTCTTTTGAAGCTGTGGTGTGGTTTTGACATTCTCACTGCTGCTTTGTGCCTCTGTTAAAGCACTCTTGCCACTTCTGGTACCCCTTTGCACCTTAGGCTATTCATGCCACTTTGGTGCCACAGTCTAAGTACCTTGGAGCTCTTTTGTTGTTGTGATGATTGCTCCCCAGATGTTTCATGAAAATTGATAATAAAACCCCAATTCTGCAGCCAAAAATAGGCTGGAAATCCTTCCCCCATTGACTTTAATGGGAACCGGAAAACGTATTGACATATCGACGTATGGAATTCTCCATACGTCCGAATGCAACGGAAATGACCCCCGACGAATACGTATCACGAATGCAACGAAGTTTTTTTGGCTGCACATCCCTACTAAGAAGCACACAGTGGGTGGCGTAAATGGGGTAGGAGTTGGGCCCGAGACCGGCGGGGGCAGCGTGACTGGAGGGGGCATGACGTGAACTGGGGAGGGGGGAGGGGGGGCAACGCAAGGCAGAAGTCACCCAGGGCACCTAATACCTTTGCACCGGCCTTGCTTCTTGGACACTGACTCTCAATATAATTTTAATGAACATGAAGAGGGATGGTGAAGGTATCATCCAAGCAGATTTACTCTTGACGATATGTTTAAGACTTTTTGCTTCTTTGTCTAGGGCTTGCATGAGAGTCGGCAACATCACAAAGGGATTCTGGAACAAGGAAAGACAATTGCTTTTATATTTCAGGTATACTCGCTGTTCCCCGACTCCACCCACCAAGGCTGACAATCAGGCCGATTCAATAAGAAGCACAGGAGAACAGAAGCTTTGTGTTGAGTGCCTGCTCTCCCAACTGTGCGCACAATCCTATATTTAAATGAGGAGTCGCTCTAAAAAGGAGGTGCTAGGGACAATAGCATGTCCCTAGCACCTCCTTATTAGCAAGAACCCAGAAAAGGTGGCTGTCAGCAGGCTCAGGAAACCGCCGCTCAATTTTACGAGTCAGTTTTCCGAACCCATTGACAGCCATAGGTTAGGGAAAAGGACGTTGGTAAAATTGAGCATCTGTTCTCCTAACTCCACCGGCAGGCAGGTTTTTTTTTTTTTATTAATTTTTTTAAGATTTTTTTTTTTTTTTAAGATTTTTGTTTTCTCCGACTTAATATCACTGCTTCTCTGTACACTTTTTCGGACTGCTCAGAAATGAACGCCTGCCCAAGGATTGGCCACACATTTTACTTTCAGTATCCCGGGTAAATAATTAATAGCCTCATCAACACGCATTTGCATGTGATGAGCGCTATTAGTTTCTGAGGGGAGGTTGGCCGCAATAAACCCCTTACAGTATGAGTAATGGACGCGCGTGTTAAACAGTGCGCTCGACGAAATGCACCTTACAGTATTGGCCTGAATATAAGGAGTGGAAGAGTTGCTTAGGGATTAGCAGCACAAACAGAATCCCATTTGCACTGCTACCCCTTGTGACATTAGGCAAGTTACTTTGCCCTCCATTGCCTCAGGAATAAACTTAATATAAGGCTTGGGGGTAACCTGCACAGAACAGCAATTACTACCATGAGAAGCTTGCTGGACAGACTGGACAGACCATTTGATCCTTTTCTGTCAATGTTACTATCGAGCCGATACAGTAAACTGCGTGGGAGAGCCGGCAAGCGCCTGCTCTCCCGATGCGCGCCCAAGCCACTCTCCTGGGCGCGCGATTCACTAAGCAAAGGTATGCAAATTAGGGTCTGCGGTAATAAGGAGGCGCTAGGGACACTAGCACGTCCCTGGCGCCTCCTTATTGACAGAAACGGTGGCTGTCAGCGGGTTTGACAGCCATTTAATTTTACCGCCGTCTGTTGTCGAATCCGCTGACAGCCACGGGTTTGGAAAACAGACGCAGGCAAAATTGAGCATCCATTTTCCAACCTGTGGGCCAATTTTTTAATTTTTTTTATTTTTGGGGCCTCCGACTTAATATCGCTATGATATTAAGTCGGAGGGTGTACAGAAAAGCAGTTTTTTCTGCTTTTCTGTACACTTTCCCGGTGCCGGCCGAAATTAACGCCTGCTTTTGGCACGGTACATCAAATATCATGGCATGCCTCAAGATTCGCAGGCTTTGCTATTTGATCCACAGTTAGCTGCAACTCTGGAGTTGTAGCTAACTTTCCCCAGGAGCCTTGGGATACTAACACACATCCCAAGGATCCTGGAACTTTCTTTTAAAGGGAACGATCTGGCCTAATAGAGCAGCACAGTAAAATCTCCAGGGGCTTGGAGAGACCCCGTGTTCCATCGCCTCCTCCACTGCCCTTTGAGGTGGCTTACAGGAGAAACAAAATAATTTTACATTTCTGATCCATGCTCAGCCCCCTCCCCCTTTCATCAAACCCCCTCTGCCATGCTTGAAAAATAATCCTGGGCCCCCAAAACTCCTTTCAATACCTCAGCATCTCTAGTGTTTTAGTTGGGTGCAGAGCAACCCCCTAGGGCTCCAGGGCAGGCACTGCCAAGTTCAAAATGGCGCTGACTGCCCGCAGAGGAACCTTTGCCCCTTATCATGTGATGGGGGAAAGTCCCTATCTTACTGGCCTGTGCCATTTTGAACTTCATGATGCCGAGGGCTGGGCTAAGATTGGGGGGGGGGGGGGGGGGGGGAAGGAGGATCGAGAACCAGAGGTTATTTTTCAAATATGTGAAGGGTTTAGAGGGAGGGGACAGGGCATGAGCATAAGGTCAGGAATTTCAAACAATCTTTTTCACTTACGGCCACTTCAGAGAGGGGCAGAGAGAGGTTATGATGGGGGTTACTCTAGACCCCCAAGAGGTCTTACTATGACCGGGGTGGACACATTTAGGCCTGATTAGAGACTTTAAACGGTGGCAGCTCCAGCATATGGGGCAGCCATCGTGCAGCAGGGGAAAATATTAGAGTTTAGTAGATTGTAAGCCCTCTGGAGCAGGGACCTACCAAATGTACCTGAATTTGTAACTTTTTATCAGCTCAGATTTGGAAAGGCAAATAATTAACCCCCCCTTGCAAAAAATAAAATAATTCTTGCCGCTTATACTTATAAAAACAATCTCACTAATGCTCTTTCATTGTCAGACATTAAATTCACAAATGCCAAATTAAAAGATACATGTGGTCTGCCATACAACTAAATGTTTGCATCTTTGGAGACCCTGACTTGTGTCCCTTGTCCTGGGGCTGGGGGCGCAACACTGAGGTAATGCGTCTGAGCTCAGAGGAGTGAGGGAGGCAGCGCTGTTGCTGAAGGAGCAAATCACGGGACACAACAGTGGTGCCGAGAGGTTCTGTTTCAAAGCAAGAGGATCTACATTGCAGCAGATCTTTGGCAAAAGGAAATTAGAAAAGGTGCTGAAGGGAGAGGAAAATAAAATTGTGACAGACCCTTCTGGTCTGGCTGCTAGATGCCACTATCCCTGTCCTTATAATACACTTACCCTTCAGTCCCTCCCACCTGGAGGTTCTGATCGGATGACTCAGTGCCATTTTAAGACTCATGGGGTTCAGTTCGAGAGAGCAGCGGCAGAGTAAACATGTATTTTTCCTACAGTATGGTAGGGCCTCCTGGCCTTGTCCAAAGGAATTTCTTTTAGAAGAGATACCTCACCATACATTCCCTGGCAGAGGGTCCTTCTTATAATTTACAGTGAGATAGACTTTTAAAAGCCTGATGCCCTTTAGGGGCAAAGGAGCTTTTTTAGAGGACCAAAAACCTGTGAGCCTACTCTACTCCCTAGCAGGCCAATACAGAACAGTGCACTCGGCTGAGCGCACCGTTTAGCTCCCATTTGGCTGAGCTGTAAGGGGTAATAGTGTGTGGAAAACGTGTGGCCAACCACCCCAAAACCAATAGTGCTTATCACATGCAAATGTAGGTTGATGAGCCTATTAGTTATTACTAGGGGTGTGCATTCGTTTCCTACATATTTGCAATCCACAACGTATAGGGCCATATTCGTTGTATTTGTGAGGAAGCGACACGTATCGCGATTCCCCACGAGTACAACAAATCTTCGCCGAATTAGTCAGCCGTCTAAAGGAGCCAATTTAACACCCCCCCCCCCCCACCCTCCTGACCCCCACAAGACTTACCAAAACTCCCTGGTGGTCCAGTGGGGAATCCGGGAGCGATCTCCTGCACTCAGGCCTTCAGCTGCCAGAAATCAAAATGGCGCCGATAGCCTTTGCCCTCACTATGTCACAGGGGCTACCGGTGCCATTGGTCAGCCCCTGTCACATGGTAGGAGCACAAGATGGCGCTAGCCATCCATTGCTCCTACCTTGTACGCTCATCATTTGGACACCTGGATTTTATTTAACTTTAAGAATCAGTAAACTTTATTTAACACCCAGACCTGGTCCTGTCTATTGCTACAGCCTCTCATTCCATGAGAAACACTTAAAGTACAACCCAGCACACTGGCAACCTCTTTTCATTGTCTGGACCATAAGCGAGAGCTTCCCCCCCATAAAAAGGTCCCCCTAGGGATTAAGTCAGCGTGGGAGTGAATGGCTAGCCGGAGCAGCCCCAAAAGATATAAACAAGATGGTGTGCCCTTGGGACTTAAAACACTCCACTAAGGGTTACAAAATAACAGGCCGATACAGTAAAATTGGCGGGAGAGCCGGCACTCCAAGGCGAGCGCCCGCTCTCCCAACGCGCGCCTAGGCCACTCTTCTGGGCGCGCGGATACAGTATTTAAATGAGGGCCCACGGTAAAAAGACAGGAGCGGCAACTGTCAGCGGGTTTGACAGCCGATGCTCAATTTTGCCGGCGTTGGTTCTCAAACCCGCTGACAGCCACGGGTTTGGAAAACAGAAGCCGGCAAAATTGAGCGTCCGTCTTCTGACCTGTGGGCTGATTTAACATTTTTTTTTAATTTTAAATTTTTTTTTAATTTTGGGGCCTCCGACTTAATATCTAGGGCTAACAGTGCGCTCCACCGGAGCGCAGTGTACTGTAGGGGCCTGTAAGTAAGTACACAAGAGGATTTGGTGCCCTAGGCGAGCCTTCTCCCTTCCGCCCCCCCCCCCCCCCCCCCGGGTCATGCCGCCACTCTCCGGTCTCAGCCCCAACTCCTACCTCATTCTCGATCACACCCGCCGACTGTGTGATTTTCTGGGTCACGAGAGGGTTGGGCACTGCTCGCAGCCTGCCAAATTTCCACTCCTCTTTGCCACCGCTTGCAGCCCCATATGGCTTGCACCCAGTGGCGCACCAAGGGTCTCCGGCGCCCGGGGGCCAATGCATGTGTGTGCCTCTCCAGCATCCCCTCGTAATCCTTCTTGTACTAATGCTTAAGGTCACAGAAAATCAGTGGCGTCTCTAGACAGAAGAATTGTTGGGGGGGAGCCAAAATGACATTTCTTCATCACACCCACCTCTATAGCATGGAACCTGCTTTCAAATTGGTTATAAAAAAAAGTGTTAATAAAAAAGTCCAAAGGGTCTTCTGCGTAATTTAAAAAAGCTGGCCAGTTTCACACTATAAAATTATTTGATAGCCTCATTCAACTAATTCTATATGGCTAGGAGAGTGAAGTCTGGAATACATAGGAAGGGACAGAATGTCAATATAAATCCTGCACCTCCAGTTCTGTAACTCTGTGCATCCACTGAAATTCCCCCAAACAATGGAGCTTGGATGTTTCCCTTACAGCTCATCATACTAAAAGATATTTTCAAATTCTGGTGTCACCTCACAGTAACAGCAGCACAAACACCTTCCACTGCCAGGCACGTTGTGAACACACAAAACCTCGCAAAAAAGACACTCAAAATCTATACTGCAATCCCATTGTAACATAACAGTAACACCAAGGACCCAAACAACAATAACTCTACCTGTGAATAAGCAAGGGTAAATATTACACTGGGTCCTAGAATACCAAAATTCCCACGAGTTATTTTCTGGTCCATAGCCCTCCCATGACAGGGGGTATTCCCAAACTCTGCCTCTCTTCCTTAAATCAAGAATAGCATCAACTTTGTACTCAATGTCCTCTTCTGAGTCAACAGGAGGGGGATCTTATGTCTTGGAGCTGAATTTGTTGATGATGAGTGGTTTCAATAGAGATACGTGAAACGCGTTATGGATCTTCATTGCTGGGAGAAGTCTGAGACTGTAAGAGAGGTTTCCCAGACGTCGGAGGAAGGGAAAATGTCCGACATAGCGTGGAGCGAAGTGAGCTGATGGGAGCTTGAGTCTAAGGTGCTTAGTAGATAGCTAGACTTTATCACCAGGCTTGAAGTCAGGAGCCTTACAGTGATGAGCATCATAGCCCCTTTTAGCTCGAATTCCAGCTTTAATGAGCATCACTTTGGTCTTCTTCCAAAGTTGTTGAATCACTTCGGCAGTGGCTTGAGCTGCCAGGGACGACACAGTGTTGCGTTCGTGCCTCTTCTCGGCCCTCGCTCCACCCTCTCTACCTGGGATGTGACTCCCTTCGGCTCTGACGGACAGTGCAACCCCGACTTCTCTCCGCCTCTTGGTCCCGGTTCCCCCGGGCTGGCCTGATGCTACGGATCCGCCATGTTACTGATGATGTAAGGGCGCGCGTGCGCGCGCGCTCCAGACTTTATACCAGCAAGGGCGCGAACCTCGGGGGTGTCCCCCAGTAGTGACATCATCCACTTGTACTTTAAAAGGTCTTTGTTTGCTAACCACTAACGAGTTAGCAAGGAACACCAACGGGACTTGCTTCGGCAGTCCACGCTACTTGCAACAACGATCCGAGTCAGCCGGGATACCTGTCCCCACTGCTTGGCCTTTTCAAACATACCAGGAGTAGCCGCTCAACGGGGGCTCCGCTCTCTCTTCTTGATTTTATATTGCCAGAACACTTGGAAGACTCCTCATTGCCTGGAGGCGAGCACGGACGTGAACACAGTGAGTTCTATTACATAGGAATCGGTACTCGCTCCACAAGGGCCTACATTCCTATTTGCTCTGAAGACTCCCTTCCGTCCAAGACGTTATCGCAGGTACAGAGATCAAGAGTTACATTGGCAATATTACAGATAGGAACCGGTACTCGCTCCATGAGGGTCTATGTTCCTAGAATCTTACAGCAATTGTGAGTTCTTATTACCAACTGTGGGAACCAGTGCTCGCCTACGGCTCCTGTTCCTGTATGTAATGAAGACGCTCTGTGGCATAGAGACCATTGCAGACATCGACTATTGTGAGTGTACCATCTTGTATCCAGTATACCCTGTCTACTCACTACTTCTAGACTTTCTCTACAGCTCAGCGACCCAGAGATTATATTCCAGTATCAGAAGGACTTCAGCCTTGCCGGACACAACGACTCACTACTGCCACCCCTGGTGGTCCAGCTTCTAGTCTAATAAAGAACTATTGTGTTTATCTCATATTCTAGCCTAGTCGGTGGTCCCTCTCAGGATCTCCTCCTGGGGGCGCTGTCATCTGCCATTGACCCAGGGATTCACCATTTCCTCCAAGTGGTTATTCCTTTCACTATTGTCATCTTGTGGGAGCCATCCACTACAGACCACTAACTCCACTTACGGAAGTATTATATATACAAATTGCTACTCCGTAGCAGGGGGCATGATAGATTGCTATCTCAGTAGCGAAGTACTATATACCTATTGCCAACTCATCTCCCTTGGAGAGTTGATCCCTAACAGATTGCTACTCCTTAGCAGATTGGTAACAGCTTGCTACTTCCTTCCTTACAGGAGTATCTACAACAGTTCGCTAACAGATCTACAGATAGCTAACTCCTCCCCTCTGGAGGCGTAGGTCATGGCATATCGCTACTCCTTCCCCTTTCAGGAGAACAGCAGAACAGCTTGCCAACTCTGCCCTCCTGGCAGAGTGAGTGACAGCAGATTACTACTCCTCCCCTCTGGAGGAGGCGAGTGTAATAGATTGCTAGCTCCTCCCCTTGGAGAAGGAGAGCGTAATGGATTGCTAACTTCCTAGCAAATCCCAACAGATTGCTAACTCCAGTGGATCCGGCTAATAATATTGAAACACATTTAACTCCAGTGAATTTTGCTTTCAAGAGAAGAATTGGAGAAGCAGTACTCCTGGGGATTCAGCTCAAGGTATTAGATGTTTGTAGCCCATGGAACCAGCTCACCTTTCTGCTTTGCAGGCTATATTGGGCCTAACTCAATGCCTTTCAGAACAGCAAGAAATCCTGGAGAAACTTACTGCAGCCTTTCACCAGCTTCATACACATAAGACACAAGGCCAGTTACCAGAGATAACTTTAAAATCAGCTGTTCCACTGGTGGCGCCTGTTCGATTCTCCAGAGAACTCAGAAGACTTGAGACTTCCTGAACCAGTGCAGCTTACATTTCACCCTACAACCTTCATTGTTTCCCACAAGTCTCTTCAAGACCAGCTACATTCTGTCAAATTTGGATGGGAGAGCCTTGTCGTGGGCTTCTACCTTGTGGGAACATAATGACCCTATCTTGCAGGACATAGAAGGATTTATGGACTTGTTTAAATCAGTTTTTGATGACCTTGCTCATATGTCTGTTGCTGGATTTGCTTTGATGGAATTAAAGCAAGGCAACAGATCCATGGCAGAATTTGCCATTGAATTTAAAACTCTAGCAGCGGAGTTGCGCTGGGACCCCAGATGTCTGAAGACACTCTTTTGCAGAGGCCTGGACACTCGTATAAAAGATGAACTGGCTGCTCGTCAGACACATAACTCGCTGGAAGAATTGATATCCTTAGCCACTCGGATTGACTGGTGACTCCGAGACAAGGTGAAGGAACTCTGGCCTAAGATGTTACCTGGGTTAAAACCAACCAGTACTCCTGCACTAACAAGGTGAACAGCACCTCCTGCTGGGGAGAAGAAAGAACTGAAGGAATCTGGCCTTCTATATCTCTAAAGAGAGAAGATATAGAAGGAAGAACGGCTTGTGCATATACTGTGGTCAGCCAGGCCATGATGTTTCTGTTTGCCCTAGTCGTCCGGAATACGGACAAGCCTGAGTTCCACAGGAGGACTGTTCTTGGGCTATACAGCAATATCTCCTCCACTTTCTCATCTAGTCTCGATGAACCCTGAACCAGTGACGGTTCGAACCTCTGCCCTGAAGGACTCAAGGACAAGAGACAACTATCATCTCAGATGTTTTGTGGAATACCTGAGGAGTCCAAGTGGTAAAATTACAAGATCCAATATTGTATCACACTATGAGGTGGGCCTTGGACAATTCCTTTCACCACCACTTCTTTTGAGGATCTTATCAACATCACCAGCAGTTTTTCAAATTCTGCCGGTAGTCATAGTGGTTGCTATGCACGCCATAAGCTAGGTGGCGCTCTTTATCTACAATGTCTTCTTAGATTACAAATTGAGAATACTACTACATTCTACCTACTTGGAAGTCGTGCTGAAGGACTACAGCACTGTTGATTCCAAAGTAGAAGTCATCTTTACCTCTCAATTCTGTGATGATCCACTCAGAGGTCGTGCTGGAGGTTTACAGCACTGCTGATTCTGACGTAAGTAGATATTCCTAGCTACCAGTATTTCGATTGGCCTACTCGGAAGTCGTGCTATGGTTACAGCACTGCTTGATTCCGAAGAAGAAAAAGAAGATATCTCTATTCATCAACCTTGTTTAAGGACTATTCGGAAGTCATGCCCATAACCTATGGCACTGGTTGTATCCGAGGAGAAGAGGTTTCTACTCATCAACTTCATTGGATCATTCGGAAGTCGTGCTGGGGTACAGCACTGTTTGATTCTGAGGATGAAGATTATCCATCCATCAGCCTGTTCGTTTTGCTGGTATTATCAACATCTCTCTTCCAGCATCCTGCGGAAGAGCTACATCTGAAGTGGATATTGGACCATTTCTACATCACCACTTCCACTGAAAACTCAGTGATGTCCACAGTAGCCCATCTCATTGCTGCTGCCGTCATTATTCATTCTACTAGATTCTTCAAATCTACATCTATCCATGTCATACGAACTTGAACTCAAGACTTTGAGACCTTGGATGTTTGAAGAGACTGAATTGTTGGCCTGATACAGCTTCGACCCCAAGAACCATCTTTGGGATGCTTAGACCTATTGGATAAGAGATGCTTATCAGTTCCACCTTGCGCATCTCTGGTACATAAATTGGTACCCGAAGAGGAGATCGCCCTTTGAAGGGGGGCACTGTTGTGGTCATGCCTCTTCTTACCCCTCGCTCTACCCTCTCTACCTGGGATGCGACTCCCTTCAGCTCTGATGGACAGTGCAGCCACAGCTTCTCTCCGCCTCTTGGTCCCGGTTCCCCCTACGTATCCACCATGTTCCTGATGACGTAAGGGCGTGCGCTTGTGCTCCAGACTTTTTACCAGCAAGGGCGCGAACCTCGGGGGCGTCCCCCCATACTGACGTCATCCATTTCTACTTTAAAAGACCTTTGTTTGCTAACCTCTAACGAGTTAGCAAGGAACTCCAATGGGACTTGCTTCGGCAGTCCACGCTACTTGCAACAACGATCCGAGTCAGCCAGGGTACCTGTCCCCACTGCTCGGCCTTTTCAAACTTACCAGAAGTAGCCGCTCCAGGGGGGCTCCGTTTTCTCATCTTGATTTCAGATTGCTAGAACACTCGGAAACTCCTCATTGCCTGGAGGCGATCGCGGAAGTGAACACAGTGAGTTCTATTACATAGGAATCGGTACTCGCTCCACAAGGGCCTACATTCCTATTTGCTCTGAAGACTCCCTTCCGTCCAAGACGTTATCGCAAGTACAGAGATCAAGAGTTACATTGGCAAGATTACAGATAGGAACCGGTACTCGCTCCACGAAGGCCCATCTTCCTAGAATCTTACAGCAATTGTGAGTTCTTACTTACAGACTGTTTGTGGGAACCAGTGCTCACCTACAGCTCCTGTTCCTGTATGTATTGAAGACTCTTTGTGGCATAGAGTCCATTGCAGACATTGACTATTGAGTGTACCATCTTGTATCCAGTCTACCCTGTCTACTCTCTACTTCTAGTCTCTCTCTACAGCTCAGTGACCCAGAGATTATATTCCAGTATCAGAAGGACTTCAGCCTTGCCGGACACAACGACTCACTACTGCCACCCCTGGTGGTCCAGCTTCCAGTCTAATAAAGAACTATTGTGTTTATCTTATTCTAGCCTAGTTGGTGATCCCTCTCAGTTTCTCCTCCTGGGGCACTGTCATCTGCCATCGACCCAGGGATTCACCATTTCCTCCAAGTGGTCATTCCTTTCACTATTGTCACCTTGTGGGAGCCAACCACTATAGACCACTAACTCCGCTCACGGAAGTATTATATATACAAATTGCTACTCCGTAGCAGGGGGCATGATAGATTGCTATCTCAGTAGCGAAGAACTACATACCTATTGCCAACTCCTCTCCCTTGGAGAGTTGATCCCTAACAGATTGCTACTCCTTAGCAGATTGGTAACAGCTTGCTACTTCCTTCCTTACAGGAGTATCTACAACAGTTTGCTAACAGATCTACAGATAGCTAACTCCTCCCCTCTGGCGGCGTAGGTCATGTCATATCTCTACTCCTTCCTCTTTCAGGAGAACAGCAGAACAGCTTGCCAACTCCGCCCTCCTGGCAGAGTGAGTGACAGCAGATTACTACTCCTCCCCTCTGGAGGAGGTGAGCGTAATAGATTACTAGCTCCTCCCCTTGGAGAAGGAGAGTGTAACAGATTGCTAACTTCCTAGCAAATCCCAACACACGGATAGCGGAAGTGGCAAAGGTGGAGAAGATAGTCGTCCATATACCACTTCGAATGGTGTTACTCCAGTAGATGTTGCTGCATGGGAGTTGATGGAAAACTCGGCCCATGGTAACAGTTCAGCCCAGTCATTCTGACGTGAACCGACGTAGGCACGGAGGAACTGCTTGAGGATATGGTTCATCTTCTCAGTTTGGCCGTTAGACTGAGGATGGTAAGATGAAGTGAAGTCAAGAGTGATATCAAACTTCTTGCATAGAGCCTTCCAGAATTTGGCTATGAATTGTACACCTCGATCTGAGACGATGTGTTTAGGTATTCCGTGCAGATGGAATATGTGGCTGATGAAAAGCTTTGCAAGTTCACTGGCAGTTGGTAAGCCAGGAAGCACCACAAAGTGAGCCATCTTTGAAAAGCGATCCACTGTTACCCAGATGGTATTATTGCCTCCAGAGAGTGGTAGGTCCACCACAAAGTAAGTGGCGATGTGAGTCCAGGGCTCGTCTGGTACTGGCAAGGGATGAAGCTGGCCCCAAGGACGTCTGGACAGAGGTTTCTGTCTGGCACAATTGGTACAGGCCGCTATATAGGCAAAGGTGTCTTCCTTCATAGACAGCCACCAGTAATATTTCTGCAGTTTTGCCCGGGTTCTCCGTTGACCGGTATGTCCAGCCAATTTAGAGTCATGAGCCCATGCTAGTATTTTGTTCCAGAGGTTATTAGGCGCAATAGTCTTGCCTGCAGGCACTGGGAGAGTAGCAGATAGAATGACTCTCTCTGGGTCAATGATATGTTGCGGAGCATCAAGTACATCTTCAGATACGAAGGAGCGAGATAGGGCATCCGCTGTAATGTTCTTATCTCCAGATAGATATTTCAAGACAAAATCAAACCTGTTAAAGAACAGGGACCATCTCGCCTGTCTATGGTTGAGGCACTGGGCATGACGAAGGTATTCTAGGTTTTTATGGTCTATAAAAACCGTGATCTGATGTTGAGCTCCTTCAAGCCAGGGTCACCACTCCTCGAACGCCAACTTTATCGCCAGGAGTTCTTTGTCTCCAATTCCGTAATTCCTTTCTGCCGACGTGAAGCATCTGGAGAAAAAGGAACTTGGACGCAGGATCTTGGAGTCACTGAGGCATCAACCTCCATGATGAAGGGGCATGTGGGATCCGGATGGTGGAGACATGGCTTGCTAGAGAAAGCATCCTTAAGTTTTTGAAACGTGGTGACAGCCTCCATAGACCAATTGGCAACATCAGCACCCTTCTTTGTCAGAGCTGTTAATGGCACAGTTAGTGAGGATTAATTCTTAATGAAGGTTCTGTAGTAATTTGTAAATCCCAAGAATCGTCTAAGAGCTTTTAGACCAGTGGGTTGAGTCCATTTCTGAATGCTCTCCAGCTTTTGAGGATCCATCTGGAACC
This sequence comes from Rhinatrema bivittatum, assembly GCF_901001135.1. NCBI lineage: Eukaryota > Metazoa > Chordata > Amphibia > Gymnophiona > Rhinatrematidae > Rhinatrema > Rhinatrema bivittatum. The sequence continues at coordinate 769,602,986 of NC_042616.1, forward strand.
CTTTGTTAGACACAATGTATCCTAAGAATGGTACAGACTCTTTGTGGAATTCGCATTTGGACAGTTTTGTGTATAGACGATTCTCCCGCAGTCTCTGTAAAACCTTCTTGACATCTTGTTTGTGAGTATTCAGGTCTTGAGAGAATATCAAGATGTCGTCCAGGTATACAACGACACATTGGTAGAGTAGATCGCGCAGGATAGCAAAATTGCTTACCTTGTAATAGGTGTTATCCCAGGACAGCAGGATGTAGTCCTCACATATGGGTGACGTCATTGAACGGAGCCCAGGCGGGAAAACTTTCTGTCAAAGTTTCTAGAAACTTTTGACTGGCCCAGTGAGGCCACTGAGCATGCCCAGCATGCTATGATATTCTCTTCCACAGGTGTCTCTCTTCAGTCTAGTATGTAGCAAAAGCTTTAGCAAAAAGAATAATAAAAATAGAAGGCCCAACTCCGCGGGGTGGCGGGTGGGTTCTGTGAGGACTACATCCTGCTGTCCTGGGATAACACCTATTACAAGGTAAGCAATATTGCTTTATCCCAGGACAAGCAGGATGCTAGTCCTCACATATGGGTGAATAGCGAGCTAGAGGCTGAGTCATTGTGTAGTGCTATGTTTTTGTTGAATGAGTCAGCCGAAGATCACAGTAGTTCGGTTGTAGTAGGAGTTGGGTTTAAGCTGGAAACAAGTTCTTTAAGACAGATTGTCCATAGGCTGAATCTTGTCTTCCTTGCTTGTCCAAACAGTAATGAGCTGCAAATGTGTGAAGAGAACTCCATGTTGCTGCTTTACATATGTCAAGTATTGGCACTGAACGATAGTGTGCAACTGAGGTTGACATTGCCCTTACTGCATGTGCTTTTACTCGCCCTTGGAGAGGAAGGCCTGCTTTCTCATAGCAAAACTGTATGCAATCTGCTAACCAGTTGGACAGAGTATGTTTACCCACTGCTTTACCTGGCTTGTTTGGGTCATAGGAAACAAAGAGTTGATTGGATTTCCTATGAACTGCAGTGCGGTTTAAGTAGAAAGACAGAATACGCTTGCAATCTAAGGTGTGTAAGGCCCTTTTTCCTTGGTGAGCATGAGGCCGTGGAAAGAAAGTGGGTAAAACTATAGATTGGTTTAAGTGGAATTCCATAACTACCTTAGGGAGGAATTTAGGATGAGTACGGAGAACCACTCTGTCATGTAAGTACTTAGTGTAGGGTTCATATGTGACTAGTGCTTGTAACTCACTAACCCTTCTAGTTGATGTAATGGCTATGAGGAAGATAGTTTTCCATGTAAGAAATTTCAGGTCACTGGAATCAATGGGTTCAAAGGGAGAACGCATGAGTCTAGATAGAACCAAATTTAGATCCCATTGAGTGACTGGGTGTCTAATTGGTGGTTTAAGAAGAATTAAACCTCTCATAAATCTTTTTACTAGAGGTTGTGTAGAAATAGGTGCATCTGATACCTGATTATGGTACGCTGAAATTGCACTTAAATGTACTCTTACAGATGAAGTTTGTAGACCAGATTCTGAGAGATGGTACAGGTAGTCCAATAAAGACTTTGTGGGGCAAGTGAAAGGATTGATGTCTTTTTGCCTGCACCACAAAGTGTATCTCTTCCATTTGGAAGCGTAGTTCTTCCTTGTGGAAGGTTTACGTGAAGCTATAAGAACTTGGGAAAAGTTAGCTGGAAGATTGAGTGGTTGTAAAATCAAGCTTTCAACATCCAAGCCGTCAGGGATAGGGATTGAAGGTTGGGATGGCGCAACAGACCCTGATCCTGAGTTATGAGAGTGGGAGCTACTCCCAGGCGAATGGGATCCCTGACTGAGAGGTCTAGCAATGTGGGAAACCATACTTGTCGAGGCCAATATGGGGCTATGAGTATCATGGTCCCCTTGTCTTGTTGTAGCTTCACTAGAGTTTTGGTTATGAGTGGCATCGGAGGATACGCATATAATAGGCCTGAGTTCCAAGGGCGAGCAAAGGCGTCCTTGGATGGCCTGTTGTTCAGGTTGTACAGGCAACAGTAGTTGTCCACTTTGTGATTCAGATGTGATGCAAAGAGGTCTACTGTTGATTGTCCCCAACGTTGAAATATCCTGGTCACTACTGTAGGATCTAGTGACCATTCGTGTGGTTTGAATTGACGACTGAGTCTGTCCGCCACTACATTGTGAATGCCTGCTAGGTAAGTGGCCTTGAGAAATATGGAGTTTTCCAAGGCCCAACCCCATATCTGAGCTGCCTCTTGACAAAGGAGGTACGAGCCTGTCCCTCCCTGTTTGTTGATGTACCACATGGCTACTGTGTTGTCCGTTTGGATCAGCACAGTCTTGTTTGAGAGGCAGTCCTTGAAGGCATGTAGAGCATAGCGTATAGCTCGAAGTTCCAGGAAATTGATTTGAAATGTTGCTTCGAGCTTTGTCCATGTTTCTTGTGTCTGGAGATTGCCTATGTGAGCTCCCCAACCCAAGGTGGATGCATCTGTAGTCAGAGTTACTTGTGGGACTGGTTGTTGAAAGGGTAGGCCCTTGCACAAATTGTCCTTGTTCACCCACCATAGTAGAGAAGAGCGTAGTTGGTGGGTTATTTGAATTGGAGAATAAAGTGGTTGAATGGCTTGGATCCATTGTGATCTTAAAGTCCATTGAGTTACCCTCATGGCCAGTCTTGCCATAGGCGTGACATGAACTGTGGAGGCCATGTGGCCAAGTAATGTGAGAAACTGATGAGCTGTTGCTTGTTTCTTGGAGTGAATCGAGCTTGCCAGTAGAGACAGTGTGTTTGCTCGATCTTCTGGTAGAAATGCCTTTGATAGGTTGGTGTTTAAATCTGCTCCTATGAATTGTAGGAGATGGTTTGGAGTTAGATGTGATTTTGGATAATTGATGAGAAATCCCATGGAGTGTAGTAGAGCAATAGTTTTGTTGAGAGACTGTATTGCTCCTTGTTGAGATTGGCTTCTGATGAGCCAATCGTCTAGATATGGGAACACATGTACACCTTGCTTGTGTAGGTGTGCTGTTATTACTGCCAGACATTTGGTGAACACTCTGGGAGCAGAAGCTAGTCCGAATGGCAGTACTCTGTATTGGTAATGTTGAAGGCCCACCTTGAACCGCAGATACTTGCGATGAGGAGGGTATATTGGTATATGGGCGTAAGCATCTTGAAGATCCAGAGAACAGAGCCAATCTCCTGTTTGAAGAAGTGGTAGCATTGTGCCTAGCGAGACCATCCTGAACCTTTCTTTCTTTAGAAATCTGTTGAGATTTCTGAGGTCTAGGATGGGACGTAGGCCTCCAGTTTTCTTTGGAATGAGGAAATATCTGGAGTAGAATCCTCTGCCCTGCTGCGACCTGGGCACTGGTTGAATGGCCCTGGCTGTCAGAAGGGTGGATAATTCTATTTGTAACTGAATTATTTGGGAATTTTGTTGTGGGTAGGAAGTTGGTGGGAATTCTGGAGGAATTGAGAGAAAATTTAGTTTGTAACCGTGAGCTACAATGGAAAGTGCCCATTGGTCTGTGGTTATGTTTTCCCAATTTGATTGGAAATAGGAAATCCTTCCTCCCACTGGTAAGTGTTGTTTGGGGTTTTGGAGGGTGGGTCTAATCTCTGGATGTGTGTTCAAAAACCCGTAGCTGGACCAGTCTGAGGAGGAGGCTGAGCATGGGCTGGTCTTTGTTGTCTGGCCTGAGAGCGCTGGGTAGGCCTAGAAGGTCTAGTTCTGTTTGTAGGCTGATTATAGTACCTTCTTGGCCTGTAATATGGGCGTCTAGGTTCCCTTCGGGGAAAAACGTCTAGGGGCCTGGGTGGTTGGTTCTTGAGGCAGTTGTGATAGCTGTCTTAAGGTCTCCGTGTGATCCTTAAGTTGTTGGACAGCATCCTGTACCTTCTCTCCAAACAAGTTATCCCCACGGCATGGCAGATCTACTAGCTTGTCTTGTACTTCAGGCCTGAGATCTGATGCCTTCAACCAGGCCCATCTTCTTGCTGTAATGCCAGCTGCTGCTGTTCTTGAGGCTGTGTCAAAGTTGTCATAAGCAGCCCTTACCTCATGTTTCCCAGCCTCAAGGCCTTTTGTGATAATGGATTGTGCAGATTCTTGAAACTGCTCTGGGAGAGAATTTGTGAAGTGCTCCATTTGCTTCCAGAGATCCCTTTGGTAGTGTGTCATGTACAGTTGATAGGCAGAGATTCTGGAAGATAAAAGTGCACCTTGGTACACTTTTTTACCTAGGGAGTCCAGAAAACGATGATCCTTCCCTGGAGGAGCTGAAGAATGTGGACGTACCCTTTTAGATTTTTTCTGGGCAGATTCTACTACCACAGATTGATGTGGTAGCTGTGCCTTTTGAAAGCCTGGTGCCTGCTGCACCAGGTAGGTAGTGTCTAGACGCTTACTGACTGCTGGAACAGTGCATGGGTGTTCCCACACTCGTTGCTGTATATCCAATAGGACTTCATGGATGGGGATTGCCAGAACTTGTTTTGGCGGGTCCACGAATTGCAGCACCTCTAAGGTATGCTGTCTTGAATCATCTTCTGATGAGAGTTTAAATGGAATTGTATCCGCCATCTCTTGGACAAAACTTGAAAAAGATAAGTCCTCAGGTGGTGACCTTTTCCTTTCTTCAGGAGGTGATGGTTCGGACATGAACTCTTCAGAAGAAGTATCTGATCCTGGATCATCCCAAGAATCTTCTTCCTCTGGCTGTTGATAAGGAGTTCTTGGGATTTTCCTTGTAAAAACACCTGATGGCCCAGGTAATGGGTCATCGATGGATATTGTAGGAGGAGTCACTTCCATGGCTTTTTGAGGAGCTGTGTCGACAACTTTGTGATATTTTTTGAAAAGGCGTGGAAAAAGTGCCAATTCTTGAGAATCACTAGTGTCCTGCTCTGTTATTGTCGAGGGAAGAATGGGTGTCCTCGATGAAGCTGTCGAGGGTGGTGCCCTTGGTGTCAAGTACGTCGCCGGTGGTAACATGGAAGATATCGCTGGAATTTGTGCATATATCGACGTCGATGACGTTATGATCTTCGGTGTCGACGTCGAGTCTGTGTGTACCGTCGGGGTCAAGAATGGCCCCGGCATCGGTGTGCCCACCAGCATCGGCAAATTTGCCGGCATCGATGTGGAAATCATCGGCATCGACAATGAAGTCGGCATTGTAAACTGTTCTTTGAAAGCCTGAGAAATCGCTTGTCGGATGAAATCGGACAATTCCGGCCGCACAACCGTTGAAATCAGAGCGGCTGTGGGCGGTGGCGCAGGCTGAGGTACCAGTTCCTGACACGTAGTTTGTATTGGATCTGGTGTCATCAATGGAGTCGAGGTAGGCCGAGGCGTGGAAGACTCCGACGTTTCCTGTGTTCTAGGCCGCTTAGCTGTCGAGGGCTGCTGGGAAGCAGAGTCAGACAACGGGGGGCTTCTGTGTCGATGTCGATGTTTTGACTTCGATTTTTCGGACGATTTTGGTGACGTCGAAGACGAGGAAAGAGAGGAATGATCCCCCAACGGTCCCGGGCGAGGTTTTTTAAGTATCACTCGCTTAGTTGCTCCAGCCGGAGACGACCTCGACGACTGCGACGGGGAAGGTATAAGTTGCAGGCTGAATAAATGTTCCATTTTTTCAAGCCTGGTTTTCCTTGATTTCGGCGTCATTTCTGCACATTGCGGACAATTTTGTACGTCATGTTTGTCAACCAAACACATCACACATTCGGTGTGCGGGTCTGTGAGTGACATTTTCCTAGCACAAACAGGACATTTTTTAAATCCTGTCGACATTTCTATCGAATGACGGCCGTCGATTCGACTGAGGTAAATTTTTCTACTCTCCGAAATTTAAATTCGAGACTGGGTTACTTACCGGCCGGTAAGGAGAGACCCCGAGAGAGTTTGTGAGAGAGAATATCACGTTTTATAGACTAAATAGTCACAAGAAGGTTGAGAAAAAACTCAACGGCTCCGGTTCCGCGATGCTGGCTGCATGCTCAGTGGCCTCACTGGGCCAGTCAAAAGTTTCTAGAAACTTTGACAGAAAGTTTTCCCGCCTGGGCTCCGTTCAATGACGTCACCCATATGTGAGGACTAGCATCCTGCTTGTCCTGGGATAAGTCATTCATCATGTTTTGGAAGACAGCTGGGGCATTGCACAAGCCAAAGGGCATCACCAAATACTCAAATTGTCCGTCTCTGGTATTAAAAGCTGTCTTCCACTCGTCACCAGAACGAATTTGAACAAAGTTATATGCTCCTTTAAGATCAAGCTTGGAGAATATCTTGGCTCCCTGTAGTCTGTCAAATAGCTCTGAGATGAGTGGTAAGGGATAGCGGTCTTTGTTCGTGATCTCGTTTAGACCACGATAATGCATGGATGTAAGGTTCCGACCTTCTTCCCCACAAAGAAAAAGCCTGCCCCAGCAGGAGACTTGGACGGCCTTATGAAACCTTTTTGGAGATTTTCTTGGATGTAATCGGACATCGCTTTATTCTCTACCACAGAGAGGGGGTAGACCCTTCCCTTGGGTGGTTCAGTATTCGGTTTCAGGTTTATGGCGCAGTCATAAGATCTCTGTGGAGGTAATTCATCCGCACCCTCTGTAGAAAATACATTTTGATAGGATGCGTACTGAGGCGGTAACCCAGGCAACAACAGGGTTGTTGGCATGCAGGGTAATGGAGAGACTTCCTCCAGGCACTTGCCATGACAATCTGGACCCCAACGTGAAAGCTCCAGAGTAGCCCAGTTGAATTGAGGCATATACAGTTGCAGCCATAGTAACCCCAGTAGTAGGGGGTGCAAAACCTTCTCTAGCACAAAGAAGGAAATAATCTCTGTATGGAGAGCACCTGTCAAACTTTCTGGTTCAGTAAGTAGGGTTACTTTGCCCGGTAAAGGCTCTCCATGGATAGAGGATAGCAGTAACAGAGACATCAGGGTAGTGGGTGAGGATCCTCCTGCCCCGGAGTCCACTAGGGCAAGAGTCTGGTATTCAAGCAGTCCGCATATCAAGGAGACTGGAAGAGAGAGTGGAGGAGAGGGTACAGTTAGACCTAAGAGTCCTCCCACAGGACTTAAGTCTGCCCGGTTCCTGGACAGATAGGGCATGTCTGTACAGAATGGCCAGCTTGTCCACAGTACATGCAAAGGCCCAATTTTCTTTGTGCTCTTCTCTCTTTAGAAGTGTTAAAAATGGTAACCTCTGACTAATTAACTCAATGAATACCAGCTCCATAAGAGTTATACAAGTAGAAGTTTTATTTATCGAGGAAAGCGGAAATTCCTCCAGGGGCAAAAGCCAATACAAAGCAAACGGTGTATAATTCAGAATTTGCCCGAAGATCTGACGTGCGTGCTCAGCAATATAAGGGCTTCCATTAGCCAATCACAGATGTCTGCAAAAGCCAACCCATTTTCCTTATAGCCAATCAATAAATTTTAGGCATGTGTGTGTGCTCTTACTATGGGCAGGAGCCTCTTGTTATCATTAGAAGAGAATAAGACAAAGTTAACTTTCGTTTTCTCAAGAATTATGTCATCTTGTGCTGGCTGATTCTCTGGTAAGTTTAGTTATCATAGTGCTTCATAGTGCTAGTGACATGTGTGCAGGATATATGCAATTCACTATTATTACATTTCCTCCTTTGAAGGGTGACTCCTAGGAACCCTTCACACCTATCTGCGTCGCATATTGTCTGTCTTAGGTTGTCCCGCCTAGTTAAGGCTAATCCTTACTGGCTAAAGACTTACCCGTCATAGTAACAATATGCTCGTTTTTCACAGATAGTCATTAGAGGTGGTGAGGAATGGTTCAGTGTCATCATTAGAATCCAGGAGCATCATGTTCAAGGTTTCAGTTTGGTTGAGCATGATCCAAGTGCTGGTCTGTGTTATCAGCATTTCAGAGACTTGATCGCGGCATCTTCGTAGGCAGTTTCAGAGGCATGGTAAGCAGAGGCAAACAACAAGCCCAAGTAAGGCAATCGTACACATGGTGCCAATTAGAATTTTGAATCCTGAACCTAAACTAGAGAACCATGAGCCAAGGGATCCGAATGGATCACTGACATCAAGTCCTTTCCAGGTTTGCACCGGTACATGTGCAATTGACATCATGTTGCGGGTGATTTCTTCAATCACTTCACCCTTGTCGTCTATTTGAAGACAACAGTTACTGAGGTTAAATTTACCACATAATCCTCCTTCTGCAGCTAGTATGTAATCTAATGCTAGACGGTTCTGGTAAATGGCATTCCGAAAACCCTTTTGCTGAGTGGCTAATATTCTCAGTGCTTTAGCAGTTTCATTAGTAATTATTTCAACAACAGCTTGCAATCTTATAATACGATTTAACATGTAAATTGGAGTTCTGTAACCCCAAGAGCCATCCTGATAGGTCACAATACTGGGCCAATAAGAATTTACCATTTGAGCTTTTATAGTATAGTTGAGAAAAGATTGAGACAAGTAAGAGGAATTGCCTATAGCTAAGGTGTGTAATTCTGTGTAAGGTCTATGGATGCACTGTGTTGTAACAATGGAGTGGGCCAATATCCACTGCGCTTTACATGAGATAGGATCGGTGCTTTTGCACATGGGTGTCACAAATATACCAATGAGGAGGGATAACCTAGCAGAGCAGTTGGACATCATGCTTAAAAGATACTGAAAAAAGTATTAAGAGGCAATCCATTGTAATGGACAGGGAAGAAAGGGAAAAACAACATAAAGAAAACAGAAGACACATTCTGGTCATAGGTAGGAATATGAACAGTTGCATATCCCTTTGAGAGTAAGCCTTAGAATGGGTAAATTTCTTCAAGGAGATCAATCTCAGAATAAGCACAAAGGCCACACAACTACCAGGAAATACTTGTAAGAGGGTGTAAACAGACTCTAGATAAAAATCTAATAGGAAGTGTTACAGGAAGAAATGTTCAAAAAGGTTACAGAAAAATCAGAGTAGAAAGGGAATAGTATATTGAAATATTAAAGACCAGCAAAGTAATTACTATAAGTACAGGCAGCAGCAGAAAGAATAAGTCAAAGAGCTGCAGAGGTACCAACAGTAAGATGAGTGGGAGAATGCTAGAAATAGCTTGCAGCAAATAGAACAGCAGGTATTTAACATATGCTGATGTGGCAGAAATATATATATATCCCTCTTGAACTATGGATTATCACTGAAACCAAAAAGTACACAAATAAGAAAAGGAAGATCCAGAGAAAAACCAGATAGTCAAAGAATAAGGGTGTGTATGGCCAAGCCAAATCATTACCACCTCTATAGGTCACATCCCAGGATGCGGGCAGAGTACATACTTAAAAATGAGGGAAACCGGCCTTTCGGTAGGAAGCAAAAGGGCAGATGTCATAACTGGACCTTGAGGAGTGTCTCCTTTGTGGACTTGTGTCCATTGTTGGGCGGGGGCTTCAGTAGGGTCAAAACAGGTAATGGTTGTCGGTACATACCATAATTCCACACGATACAGTGTAATATGTAACTGTCCCTTCACATTCGTAATGGGATTTGTCTAGCAGAGTGGAAGTTTCGATCATGCTGTCTATGGTGACTGAGATGCAAGCATCACAACTCGGGTCAGTAGTGCATACAGGGAGTATGCCACTCCAAAGGGACAATACACAAAAAAGGATAAACATGTTAATGCAAAAAGTGAATACCAAACTGGAAATACAAAAGCAAACTGATAGTAACGAAGGTGATAGACAAGACAGAAAAAATACACATCCAGGTATCAAAGGTAAAGAAAAGGGGCTGTTGAAACATTAGGCGAGTGCAGTCATGCGACAAAGCATCTGTAGGCCAGATAGCGGACAGAATTTTGTCCAAGGATAAGGGATTCAAGAAAATATTTGACCATACTGGGGCATATCTCGCTCTAAGAGAGCAATCAGTGGGATATAATATGTGGGTAATGTGATCAAGGCAGCTTTCATAGACAAGGGTAATGGGTGAAGAAAGGCATATTACATAATCATTTAATGGATATAAGAGGTTGGAGTTAGACTGGAAAATACTACAAAACTTGGAAAAACAGCATTAATTCTGTCCAAATAATGGCATTTGCAAATAGGTCCAAACAGCATCTGAGCAAGACACAAAACAATGAACACACAAGAAAATCAAATGATGTATGATGAAAGCTGTATGATGGCGTTCTTTGAAAACAGTTCACAGTCCAAGTCGGGATAATCTTTGAATTCAATGATGCAGGTAGGGAAAACAGGTCTTTCGGCTTAGTGCACATCAGTGACAGGAAGCACAGCCTTGCAGTTCAGCACTAGGTATGTTACTTGATCAGAATCTACCATAAGGGCAAAACAAATTCAGATTAATTAGGGAGAAGATTCCACCACAGACATCGCATCACAGAGAACATTAAACTCTGACACACAACGCCATTCATTCTTCAGGTGCAAGGACACATGACACAGAAAACAAACAAGAAACACAAGTTTTACTTCTGATGAGCTCAAACCTTTGATCAAAAATAAAAGTAGGCCAAAAAAGTGTGAAAAAGTACTGAGATAGTGTCTAGATCGATCTAGAATAAAAACAAAAGAAAAAAGCAAAAAGAGATCTGATGAAAAACTGGGAAAAAGGAGAAAATGCAATCTTCAGCAATCTTCAAATTTTCCAACTGCTATTGACCTGGGGAAATATAAAATCTGACAACATATAAAGTTTAGAGAAATTACAGCTCAATTGAAACTAAACATTCTGATAAGAATTCAGCAAATTGCAGTCATAAAGCTACTTTAAGTTCTTTATATGGCTGCGCCTCTAGGAGGCGCTGTGCTCATTAATACTCAGTTTCCACTCTTTTTTTTTTTTCTTTCCATGTATCTGTTACCTCTGGAAGATAGTCCTGCAACTGAATCTTCGGTACTGTAATATCTCTTTCACATCTGGGGAAGACAGCTCTTTCGCATCTGGGGAAGACACTCTCCTCTGGGAAATTACAAAACATTATTAACTTGGGCATGTGACTTATGCATAAGGGCAATTTTAAGTTTGCAAAAAAAGGCTTGGGGATGTACTGTAAGTGTGCCAGTACGGTGACCAAATCTTTGCTGCTAAATAACTTTTTCTCAATGTCCCAAGAACTAGGATTTGTCTCAATATCTTTTAATTCCTTACCAATCCGTTTTTAAACTAAACATCCAAAGTTCTGTTTTTAAACTAACCTGATCAATACATTAAAATGGAGTCTCTTTGTTTGTTTTTCCTTAGTGAAATGGAAGGTAAGAATTTAATTAAACCTAAAAACAGTAAATGTCCTGTCTGTTGAGACAGCAAGTAACAGACACATTTCAGGAGGAGGGGCGGGCAATTAGCACAGCAGGCAGAGAAAAGGGGGGCGGGGGAACCGCCCTTCCTTTCCCTGAGCAGCGAACAAAGGACTTCACACACAGTAAGAGATAGGCTGGGCACCGCCAGGCACGGGGCTCAGCAGGAGGGAAGAATGCCGAGCTCAGACTTCAATTCCCATCAACCAGCACGAGTAAAACGGGAGGGGGAGAACTGCATAGAGGATCTCTGATGCCACCTCACTTATTTTGTGTTGTTTAACAACCAGCAGTGCTGGCAGCTGCTGTATAAAACAGTTTGTAAGACAGGGCAAATAGTTTTGTTATTAATTTACTATGTTCAAATACAAAGGAAAGGGAATCAATTAAACAGGGTTAATGAAATCTAAAGATTAAATGAAAATAACCTTTAATCAGACAGGTCGATACAGTAAGGAGGGGTAGGAAGAGCTGTGTTAGTGCCGGGCACACCCATGGTTGTCGCACGCACAGCCCGGCTCACCTACCACTCCATACTGTATTTAAATTGCTTGCAAATGCAAGCCGCGTCCAAGAAGCATCCGTGAAGCGTTAGGCCCGCGTAACCCAGTAAAATGGGTTATGCGGGCCTAACGCTTCACGGATGCTTCTTGGACGCGGCTTGCATTTGCAAGCAATTTAAATACAGTATGGAGTGGTAGGTGAGCCGGGCTGTGCGTGCGGCAACCATGGGTGCGCCCGGCACTAACACAGCTCTTCCTACCCCTCCTTACTGTATCGACCTGTCTGATTAAAGGTTATTTTCATTTAATCTTTCAAATGACATTTGAAATGACAGGTACCAGGAAGTGGACGGTTCTCCTATGCTCACCTGCTTTCCCGTATTTTTTCTTCCCCTCCCTCCACTTTCTTCCAGCACTTTGCCTGTTTTCTTTTGGGGGGACTCTCGTTTTCACCACTTCAATTCCCTGCTCCCTCCAGCAGCTAAGGCCTCCTCCCTCCTCACAGTCCCATGTGTAAATCAACGACTAACTTTTTTTTTTGCAGCTGCTCGTGATTGCCAGTCCTCTCTCCCCTCCTCCCGAAGCAGGAGGGGAGAGAGGACTGGCAGTGTAAAGCAACGACTTACTTTTTCGCAGCCCTTCTCCGAAGACAGAAATTGGCTCCCCTGCCTCCCGGAGGCGAAGATGGATGCCTGCACGGGCGAAAGCGGCCCCTGTGCGTGCAATTGGGCCGCTCAAGACGTGACGTCACATACCGTGACGCCAAATGTCGTGACGTCACGCCTTCAGCAGCACAATTGCACGCACAGGGGCCGCTTTCGCCCGTGCAGGCATACCAATATTCCTGTATAGAATACAAATCACACCGGTTTACAATGAACAAAACCTCGCCTGTGAGCGTTACATAGAACACTTAACAATGAATAAACTTTGAATAAATAACATTGAACAAAATGGGAGACATTGATTAAACAAAGGATAAACACGTAAATAAATGAGATACAAGGACTTAGAGCTAGTCTGATGAGCTATGTGACATTACTCAAAAAGGTTAATAAATACTTAAACTTAATAAAATACAATACTTAATGGAAACACGTAGGCAAGCTAGAATGACTTGGTTTGGCTAACGTGAAGGTATGAACTGGTGTCATCCTTCTGGAAACTGGTGTAATCATTCTGGAAAGATTAAAGGCCACAGTCAAGCTATCTAGCGAGGTCTGTTGTTCAGAGTTTCGCTGGGCCAGGCCTGGAATGGCCTGCAACGCGGTGAGCTGAGCCGAATCCATGGAGTTAGCAATATGTTATGGTTATGAGGTGTTTGGTGGATTCTTAGGGACTGCAATGATGGTCACGCCCACGGGGAGGAGCCCCGCGGGGAGCTGCAGAACCAGGCTACACTCAGATGCACAAACACAGAGATAAAGTTTATTGTACAGCTTGTAGAGTTGGCCAGAGATGGCAGTAGTGAGCAGAGTCTGCAGCAGCAGTCTTGGGTCCTCGGCTGAGGAGACCCGTCCCACAATGGTGGTGTAGGGAGCTCCGATGTAGGTATTCGATGAGGAGCTGTAGGTGAGACAGACTGGTAGATATTAGTATTACTCACCCTCTTGTAGCTGTATTGATAGAGTTCCCAGCAGGTAGAAGTATTGGTAGCAGGCACCAAGGTAGACAACTCAGGCCCTCGAGGAGCGAGTACCTGGATACTGGATAGGCACCTGGAAAGAAGCATAGGGCCCCTGAGGAGTGGATACCCAAGTTAGTAACCCCGAAGGGAGGAGAGAGCTTCTAGCAGCAGCGAGAAGTGGCAGAGCAGCGTAGACCGGACGAATCCAATCCTTGCTAATTCAGTCAGCAAATGGGCAGCCTAAATATCCGGATGAAGTGACGTCACTAGAGGTGGACGCTCCCGAGGTTCGCGCCATCACTGGAATAAAGACGCGGGTGATGCGCGCGCACCCTAGTAGGACCTCAGGTGAATCATGGCAGAGTGATTTGCCATAGCCGCTCCAGGGATGCTGGGGAGGGCGGCAAACAGATGCGGCGGTCGCCATCTTCCTGAGGCAGGTGGAGAAGGCAAACAATGAGGTGCGGCATGTCAGATGAAGCTTCCTGGTCTATTCTGTCTTGCCTTGAGGCCTTTGGGCCTACTCTGTCTGTATCCAGGCCTTCTACTGCCTAGTACCTTACAGGCCTCCTGCCTTGTTGTCTTCAAGCTTATATGTTCTATGTTCCGTGTTATACTTGTCTGCCTTGTCTAAGTCCTGCCCCAGTCTGCCTTGGCTTGGTTAGTCTTGTTTGTTCTAGTATCTTGTCCAGTTCTGTCCTTGCCTTGCTTTAGCTTGTGTCTTGTCTAGTTCCAGGTCCTGCCCGGCATCCAGTCCTACCTGCCTTGCCCAGCCTTGCCTTGTCCTACCTGCCAAGTCCTGCCGTCCAAGCCCTGCCTTCAACCTTGCCTCATCTAAGCCCTGCCTTCAGCCTCACCTTGTCCAAGCCTTGACTACCCAGCCTTGCCTTGTCTAGACTGGTTCCTGCCCTACAGATTCACCATAATGTAATGCCGCCGCAGAAACCTACTGGCCCCCAGAACCCAAGGGCTCAACCTGCGGGGGAGGGGGCTGGCTAGGCGGAAGACCGATCCTTGTCCTGTCCAGAGTCCTGTCTTGCAGTCCTGTGCCGCTCTCCAAATCCAGAACCCCTGACAGAGGCTAGGGTTTTGTGTGTGTGTGTGAGAGAGAGGAGAAAGGTTGTACATTCCCTGCTCCCCTCCATCAATCCACAGCAATCTTGAGGTGACTGAAAATCAAAAACTGTTTCTGGCAGTGGAAGGTGTCTGTGTGGCTGATACTGAGGTGACACCAGAATTTGAATTCTTTGTAGGGTGAGTAGGTGTAGGCCTGTCTCTTGGAGAGCGCATCCCTTTTGGGTACCTTGGTGGGGACGGGGGCTGGAGCGTCTCATCCTTTCCTATCCCTCGCCTCAGGCAGCAGATTGCCTTGAGCCGTTTCTGGACGCCAGCACCAGTTACTTATAAAGCAAAGCTCTGCTCCTGCTCTGGGCTGCCTCCCGCAACCTGACATCATCATCAAAGGCCGGCTCAACGTCACGCGTGTTAGCATGCCAAAGGGCACATTGTGGGCCTGGCCTTTGTTGATGATGTCAGGCCTGGGAGGCAGCTCGGAGGCTTCATCACATGGCAGCAGCAAATTTTCTGATGCACTGCCAACTTCAACGGCCACCCTACGCAGAGAGGGATTTAGGATTTTGGTGCCCCTAGGCACTGTTGATGCTGTTGCCCCCTGTTACCCCCTTTCCCCCTCCCTCCCCCAGGTAGAACAACATGGAGCAGAAGGTCTCTAAGATACAAGTTCCTTACTTTCCTGCGGCAGCTCAGGGTAGATTTTGTGGGAAAAATTTTAAAATTCTGAAACAAAAACATTTCTTTTATGTTACATCATAAAAATACATTTGTTTTACAGTACATGTATTAGCATAATTTATTTTATTTTTATTGGTGAAGAAAAGTAATCTCAAGTATCAGTACAGGGATGAGACCTCAGAGATGGGAAGAGGAAGGACGAAAGATCAGGAATGGGTTGAGGAGAAAGATGGAGGAGTGCGAGAGGGAAAGAGGACTGGGGATGGGGAAGATTAGGAAACTGGGATGGGGAAGAAAAGAGAGGGAGAGGCAGGCTCTTGGATTGAGGAAGAGGAGGAGGGAAGAGGAAGGGTTGGGGAGTGGGTTCCAGGATCTGGGGTCAAGGTAGGAAGGGAGCTTCATATTTCACAGGATTTACATTGGCTATTCCCTCTCCACAGACCCAAAAAAAGAGGAGGCCTCTTGCTGGCATCTAAGAAAGGTCTAAACCTCAAACCTATCCACATAGCCAACCCACCTAAGCTAGAAATAGGCCTCTTCAGGTCAGCTGCCCTGCAAATCTGTCTGGTATATGCTCCCCCCACCTGCCTAGAGTCCAACCCCTCACCCCTAATCAAATTCATCGTTGATTGGATAAAACCTGACATCCCCTCTATTATCCTTGGAGACTTTAATCTCCATGTTGACTCCCTTCCACGATCCACATCATGCGAAACTCTCCTACAATCCCTCCACGCTTTAGGATTCCAGCAAATCATAGCCTCCCCCACCCACAAAGCCGGACATACACTGGACTTGATGTTTATTAACTCTAGTCTCCTTTCCACCAACCATCCCATATCCACCTCTGTTCCCTGGTCTGACCATCACCTTATAGAATGCCTACTTTCCACCAACATCTCTCCCCCAAGCAACAACACCAACAGAACTACTATAATTTTCAGAAAACCCTGCCCCAGCATTGAGCTAGCAAATGCACTCTCCTCTTCCTTACTCAATCTAATGTGCTCAGATCCTGACACAGCACTAGCAACCTGGAACATCCTTACAAGAGACATCGCTAATAGACTCTGTCCAGTCACAAAACGAGTCATAAGTGGCACCTCAAAGCCCACTAAGCCATGGTACACACTTGAACTTAAAACCCAAAAACACACTCTCAGGCAAAAGGAGAGACAATGGCGTAAGGACCCGACCTCACAAAACTCCTCCATCTATAAAACAGCACTACACAACTACAGACTCTCTACCCTAAAACACAAACGCGACTTCTACGCAAAAAAAATCCATGACTACAGATTCAATCCCAAAGTCCTCTTTTCCTACGTCTCAAGCCTTACAACTCCTATCTCCCCCACCATACCAGACTCGGAGGCATCCTCTAAATGTGAAGAACTTGCCAAATACTTCCACAATAAAATCGCAGCTCTCCTACTAAGATTCCCCTCCGCTACTAACAGTCCCCCCCAACTCCATACCCATCCTCCCCACACCCTCCCAACCCTCAATGACCAAGCTCGACTCAACCTCCACCAAAGAAGTTGAAAACATCCTAAAAAAACTCAAACCTTCCTCCCATCCTGAAGACACCATTCCATCCAAAGCCCTACTAGCCATCCCTAACACCATAATCAGAGCTATAGCAGATATCATCAACTGCTCTCTCGCTCATGGTTCTGTCCCAGACATGCTCAAACACGCGGTAGTCAAACCCCCTCCTTAAAAAACCCTCCCTAGACCCAAAAGACCCATCAAACTTCCGCCCTATCTCTAACCTCCCATTCATTGCCAAGCTACTCGAAAGAGTTGTTAACTCACAACTCAGACTATCTCGAAGACCACATGATTCTCCATCCCTCCCAATTTGGTTTCCAAAAACATTTCAACACCGAATCACTACTCCTCTCCCTATCCGACTACCTCCTCAGAGGCATGGGCCAAGGCCACAGTTACCTCCTTGCCCTCCTTGATATATCAGCAGCTTTTGACACCATTAGCCACCAGCACCTACTGTCACGTCTCGAAAGTATTGGCATCTCAGGCCTTGCCCTTGCCTGGTTTACATCCTTCCTGTCTAACAGAAAGTTCTCTGTTAAAATTGGTAACTCCACATCAGCCCCACAGCCCTTACAGCAAGGAGTCCCTCAAGGCTCATCGCTTTCGCCCACCCTCTTCAACGTCTACATCACCCCACTCTGCCAACTCCTCTCTGAGCTCAAACTTAAGTTTTATCTGTACGCGGATGATGTACAGATCATCATCCCTATTCACAACTCTATCTCCGATGCCCTAGAACACTGGGAAAACTGCCTTACAGCTATCAACTCCCTGCTCACTGACCTCCATCTTGCCCTTAATACAAACAAAACGGAACTCCTACTTATTTCCACCCAATCCTCCCCTCCCCTCGCACTGTCTAACAACCCTAAACACAAACTCCTATCAAAGCAACCTTTTGTAAAAGACCTCGGAGTACTCATCGACCACCAACTAAGCATGAAGAACTACGTCAACTCTACACTTAAAGCAGGCTTCTTCAAACTTAACGTACTCAAAAAACTCAGACCCCTCCTACACACTCAAGATTTCCGTACAGTGATCCAGGCCACCATTTCATCCAAATTTGACTACTGTAATGCTCTCCTCCTAGGGCTCCCACACTCCACTATTAAACCACTACAAATGTTGCAAAATGCCACAGCAAGACTCATTGCAAATGCCCGTAAACATGAACACATTACTCCCATCCTCAGAGACCTTCACTGGCTCCCCATACCCTCCCGTATACGCTACAAAACCCTAACCATAATACATAAAACCATTCACACCCACAACTCCAAATGGTTAGACCTTCCCTTCACTGCTCCCCAGTCCACTCGGCCAATTAGAACTACCAACAAAGGCACCCTCCTGGTGCCCTCGCTTAAAATAGCCCATCTCTCCTCTGCACGCGACCGTGCCCTCTCGATCGCAGGTCCCTCTCTCTGGAATACCCTGCCGCTCAACCTACGCCTGGAACCATGTGCGATCAAATTCAAAAAGAAATTAAAAACTTTCTTATTTAAACAAGCTTACCCAGAATAGACGGCCCACAACCATGTCAAATTATGCATCACCACCTGGTGCTTCAGCGTTCCTCATATTGAGGACCCAGTTGTCTTGTTAACCTTTTTTGTTATTCTTTTCTTTCTAGCTGCCTCTTATTACCCCTTCTCCCAGTTTGCCTTTCCCTGTTACAATGTAATTTCCAAACTTGATTAGTTCTATGTAAACCGGTATGATGTCCGCAACTAATACCGGTATATAAAAATGTTTAAATAAATAAAATAAGATTGTAGCTTTAGCTCATCAGGTTGTTTTTTGTGCAAGCCCTGCTTTTTTGAAGCAGTTAGTGTGCATACATTATCCTCAAAGGTCTCTGCGCTCCGAAACTCAAAGGTTATTGGCGATTCCGAATATTAAAGATGCACGGTTGCAGCAACCTTCTAAACGCGGCTCTTCTCACATTGCGCCAAGATTATGGAATAGTATTCCTTTGGAAATATGTTTGCTGAGTGATTACAAAAGTTTAAGGAATGTGTTAAAAACGTATTTGTTCAGGGAAGTTTTTAAATAATGTTTTTTCTGGGGTTGTCCTTACAGCAAGGAGTCTGTATGCTTTTGATTTTGTATTGATTGATTCCGATGTGTCATTTGTTTGAAGTTCACAACTTCAATGTTGTAATCCACCTCGAACAATTGTTTTGGAAAGAGTACGGAATAGTAAGTTTTTGTAAATAGATAAATAAATAAAGATGTTGACTCCAAGATGAAGAGAGGGAATTTTTGAATTGCAGTGAGCGGGAAGAGGTGTCTCCTTGCATCCCTCCCAATACGACGCACACATACACATAGCACCAATCCCTTCTCTCTCTCACACAGATGAACACTGCCCCCTCGACCCTTGTTCCCCTCTCTCTCACACAGAAACGTACATAGCAGCCCATCCTCCTATCATTCCCCCAGCCTTTCTTCCCACCCTCCAATTATCTCTATTCTGCCCCTCCTAATCGTCCCAAAATGATCCCTCTTTGCTCTGTCTGATGCAGGCTCCCTCCCCCTCCTCTCCTGTTCCCCCGAAACCTGCCTGGGAGAGGAGGAGCTGGAGTAGGAAGCAGAGGGCTGATCTCCGCCGAGGGAGATTCAGCTCAGCTAGGAGGCAGCAAATCTTCAGCCAACCTGCTGCCCCCTCCAGATTTTTGCAACCTTAGGCACAGGCCTAGTGTGCCTAATGCCAAGCCCTGATCCCCGATTGGTAAGTGTGAGGGTGCGTGGGTGTAGGAACTGGAGGGGGGACAACCATGAGTGCGGGAGTGTATTGTGAGTAGATGTGAGCAGGTAAATGGGTGAGTGAATGATTGATTGAGAGGGAGGATGTGGACGCATGCCTCTGTAAGGCTGCATGAGAGAGAGAGAGACTGCTAGGGTAAGTGACGAGTAGCATGGGTGAATGTGATGGGCTGGGCGGTTCAGCGGTAGGGGCTGCAAGTGTGAGTGACAGTGGAGGAGGGGGTTTCAGTTAATAAGCCCATCACAAGAGGTAGGCAAAAAGGGTGGCAATCCTGGGCACCAAGTTAGGGGGCTATCACACCACCTTTTTGAGTCAATCTGTGAAGCTGAGAGCACACAAGCCCAAAAGAGAAGGGAGACGCGAAAAGCAACATTTGGCTGGGGTGCCATTTTGTCCAGCGACTGTCCTGTTGGCTGTGAAGGATGAGTGCAAGACTTAGAAAAGGTCATGTGACCTAGGAGGGTAAGAGAAAATGAGTGTGCGGTGAAATATCAGAGAGGAACAGAGAAATTCCTCTAGTTATCTCAGGAAACCCAAGAGCACCATACCATTATCTGTTGCGATTCCCGGCCGCACTCACCCGCTACCAGAACCCCCTACCTTGCGCGGGCTGCCGGCACGGGGATGCGATCAGGGCAGCCCACAGTCCATGGGCCTCGGCAGCATGGTTCCTGGATGTCGGGGAGCAGCGTCGGGGAAGACGCGGCAAACCCCGCCTCTTAAAGGGGCAGCTGCGGGGAGACCAGGAGGGAGCGCGGCGAGAGGTACCTGTGGCTGTCTAGAGGAGACCGGAGGCCTGTCGGGGCCGGAGGAATCCCGGAGCGCCGACGAGGCAGGCCGAGGACACGCCCCCTGTGACGACATCAAGGCCGACGCCGGAGGAGGCATAAAATCGCCTCCCTGAGATTCCTCACTCGGGAGACCAGGAGGGAGCGCGGCGAGAGGTACCTGTGGCTGTCTAGAGGAGACCGGAGGCCTGTCGGGGCCGGAGGAATCCCGGAGGTCCGACGAGGCAGGCTGAGGACACGCCCCCTGTGACGTCATCAAGGTCGACGCCTGAGGAGGCATAAAATCGCCGCCCTACGGCGCGCAGCCGCCGGCGTGTCGCCAAAGGGGCACGCGCGGCTTAGCCCAGGAATTTGGACCTCTGAACCAACGAGCGGCTTTCTCTCCTATCTCCACCGGGGGATTCCATTAAGAAATGATCCACTCAGCTAAGTACAAAAAACTGTTCTTTTTGAAGTTTTCTTTGCTATGCCTCACTCTGTCCGTAAACGAAGGGCTAAAGAGAGGCCTATGTTAGAACCACTAGTGAGTCCGGTGCTGGGCCCCATGGACGCCCACATCAGAAGGGGAGCTATAATACCGGGTGAAGTTTCACTTGAAGGAGTGCAGGAAGGCACAGCACCCCTTCGTGACTGGGAGATCTCATTATCCCTGGATCAGAGGTCCCCCCCTGAAAACCCTGCAGTGGTAAGAACTGTACCATTTAAGGACACTGGCACCAGTGCAAGGTGGTGACCATGATGTAGTTCCAGGGTCAACTATGGACCAAACTGCAGTGATGGCCAGTAGGGCCAATACTTCAGAGGGGGAAGTTATAGATGAGTTGTTGATGTCTCAGGAAAATATAATAAGTTGTGATGTTCCTGAAATTATTTCAATTGATAGACCATCTGAATTTTCTTTAGAAGTTATATGGGAAACCTTGGTTGTGTTAAATCAAAATGTTATATCACAATTAAAACCTATTGTAAAAAATATAGGAATATTGGAAACCAAGATTAATAGAGTAATACTTAAGGATAAAGTGAGAGATCAGAAAATTGAGAAAAATGTTCAGGACTTAAAAAAAAATATCCCTTCAAAATGAATTGATTATAAAAGAGAACCAATTCTTGACTAGGAAGATGGAAAACTTAGAAAATCAATCACGAAGTAAAAATTTAAGACTGATAAATTTTCCTAAGTCTCCAACCTTATCAGCAAAAGAAATGTGGAACAAATTTGCTTTAGAATTTCTTAAGATTCCACAACAAGCACTTCCTCCCTTAACTCAGATATATTATGTTCCAGCTTGGAAAATTGATTCCGAGAAGGAACAGGAATATCAGTCTGTAATGCCATTGAATATTACTGAAATTTTGGAATCCACTAATGAAGAGATGGCTCAACCAGCCACTATGATAATTTCCTTTCTTTTAAATTCAGATAAAGAATGGGTTCAAAAATTGTTCTTTAGGAACATTAAAGAAAAATTTTGGCATTTAGATGTCAGAGTGTTTCCAGATGTTACAAAAGAAACACAAAGGAGAAGGAAATAATTTCTTAATTTAAAACCAAAATTACTTCAAATGGGTGCAATATTTAAATTAAAATTTCCGTGCAAATGTAGTATCACATTCAAAAAAGTAAAATATTACTTCTTTCAACCGTCTCAATTGGTGAATTTTATAGCTAGTAAACAGATTGAGTTAAATTAGGGACTGGAAACAACTCTGTAATATAACGTAAACTCTCTGTATAATGAAGAAGCAACCCTAGTGAGATCGTATGTATTTCATGAATTCTTATGTAATGTAGATGCCTTAATAATTATTTCTGGTTTGTAATCCCCTATTATTGAGGATTTAGAAATATTTGGTTGTTACATCAGATTTCTTCTATATATTAGCAGTATGATAATGTTTACGAATGTTATGCAACCATACATGTATTCCAAAATATCTTTGTTGTATTTTGAAGAAAATTATTAGAAATAAAGAATTAAAAAAAAAAAGGGGGCAGCCGCACAAAGACCTGGCCGGCCCCGGAAGATGACGTCATCAGCCAGGGAGATTTAAACTCCCTCAGTAGTAGAGTGGATGCCTTTGTAACAGGTTCCTGTGGATGTGCTGTCTCCCTAGTTCTTCGTTTTTGGCTGATTTGGATTGGATACTGGACTGAGTTGTTTGCCGCCTGCCTTGACCCTTGCCTGGATACTGGACTGAGTTGTTTGCCGCCTGCCTTGACCCTTGCCTGGATACTGGACTGAGTTGTTTGCCGCCTGCCTTGACCCTTGCCTGGATTCTGGACTGAGTTGTTTGCCGCCTGCCTTGACCCTTGCCTGGATTTGGACTGTGTACACGCCTTCGCTCGAAGGATGCCTTGAGGTCAGTTGCAGTACTTCACCTGCCGGAGACGAGTTGCCTGGGTCCACAGGTGGGTGTCATCTCTCGTACCGGTCTAAGGGTCCACTATCATAACATTATCGGAGAAAGGCAGGGGCTGTATCACCATCGACGGCCTAGCAGGAGAGGAAGGGACTGCTAGAGAGAGTTTTTTTTTGCCATTGAGCAAATGACTGCAAGAGGAAGGTGATAACAATGACTGAAGGTGTTTAGTAGGTATAAGAAGCTAGACTTGGCCTATAAAGGCCAGCGGGTAGCAACTGTACAGGGCATGAAAGAGCATGAAAAGTGTGTCATGGACAAGAGAGCACCTACAGAAAGCCTGGTGGAACGGGGAGTGCCCCAAAGAACTGTGCTGAAGGAGGGCAGTACCCCAAGGAAGCACAGTGAGGCAAGACAGTAGCAAAAGGAAGTCAAGCACTGCTGACTTTCAGCCAACTAACGCTATTGCTACAAAACTTTTTCAAGCTCTGGTCACAGCAAGCACCTATTGGTGCCTGTCAGTGGTGCCTCTGCAAACTCTGGGAAACTGAAACATGGTTCCTGTTTGTGAAAAAGAAGTACCCTCTCTTGATGTGCAGTTGTCATTGCCAGCCCTGCAAGGCCATGTGCTCACAGTGTCCTTGGGTCCAGCCTCAGCTTCTGCTTGCTTTGTAATCAACATCATCAAGCTGATGAATTGATGACATCACATCCAGTAAGCTGCATGCACACCAACCTTTGACAGCTCAGATGAGGGAGAAAAGGGGAGGATAATGTAAACTCAGCAGAAAAAGCAAGGAGGAAAGAGGCTCCAACCCAAAAACTCACTCTACAGAGTGCAGATTGGCTCTTCTGGAGTCAGGGAAGGTGGAAAAATCAGGAGCCTCATGCCCCAGAAGATCACCACAGGTTCCAGAGCCTCTTAGGAGCTGATGGAGAGAGGGAACTGCCAACAGGGTTAAGGTAAGGCGTAGGTCACAGCAGGCCAGGATTCCCTTACAGGTGGTGGAAGGAGATGGCACCACAAGGCGGTCAGTACTATTTGGTCTTTATCTGATGTCATTTGCCTGGTGAATGCAAGGTGAGAGGGTCTGGCTGGAGTCATCTGGGAACAGCGCCTTTTCCTATCCAAGGCCCCTGAGTTTCCTTTCTCTGCCTATAAAAGAAGGGAGTTTTACATACATGATGCTTAGCTTTCTGTCCTGTCCCTCAGGAACTCTCCAGCTGTGAGATTCAGATTCCAATGTCACCTCGCTGAGCACGTGATTTAACCTCTGACTGCTCAGGAGGATAGGGACTTTGTAATCGTGTGCTTGATCTTGCGCAGGTCTTTGTGCTCTGACAGTAAAAATATAAAGAAAGCAATTTTTAACATCATTTGCTGTGCTCTTCATCCAGATCACTCTAAATCAATAAAAGGGAATGAAATGTATTTACCTTCTGGTAAAAATCAAGAAATGAAAATGCAAGAGGTTAATAATACCCTAGAAATTGGGAAGGAAAGATGCCATAAAGAAGGAGAAGAAAAGTCTGAATTTATCAGTTGTGTGGATGAAGATGAAGGTGAGGGGAACTCAAGAAGGGAGCGTAAAGATCTGTGTGCCCATTTCTACACACCAAGTAGAGGACATCTTTACACCACTGCCTCGGAGTCAGTCATTGAGAGGTCATCAGCGTATGAGATCAATGCATCCGAAAAACTGGATACTTTTTTTAACGATAAGCTCAGAATTCAGAGCGAGCCCTCTGTTCATGAAGACCTTGAGGAGACCCCTTCAGGTTTCTATGAGAACATTGATGTCTTGTATGAAGGAGAAAGCAAATGTTGCTTACCTGATGTAACAGGTGTTCTCACAGGACAGCAGGATGTTAGTCCTCACAAATGGGTGACATCGAGGATGGAGCCCAACCACGGAAAACTTCTGTCAAAGTTTCTGGAACTTTGACTGGCCCCTACTGCCCAGCACGGCACCAACCCTGCAGCCAGCAGGGGTCCCCCTTCAGTCTTGTTTCAAAGCTACATGCAGTGCCGAAAAATAAAATAAGAAAAACGAACCCAACACCGCGGGGTGGCGGGCGGGTTTCATGAGGACTAACATCCTGCTGTCCTGTGAGAACACCTGTTACATCAAGTAAGCAACATTTGCTTTCTCACAGGACAAGCAGGATGGTTGTCCTCACAAATGGGTGAGTACCGAGCTGAGAATGTCCGAACGTGCACCAAAAGTACCCAACGGCGTGCAACAGGCACAACAACTGGGGTGAAGTTTGGTAGAGGACATCCGCACTCCACCGGGTAGGCGGAAGGGTGTTGGTACATCATGTTGGAAAAAGGTTACGCAAGACAGATTGGCCGAAGATGGAATCCTGTCTTCCAGCTTTGTCCAAATAGTAGTGGGCTGCAAATGTATGGAGAGAACTCCAGGTAGCAGCCCTGCAGATGTCAGGAAGCGGCACCGATCGAAGGTGTGCTACTGAAATCGCCATGGCCCTCACAGAGTGTGCTTTAACACGGTCTTGAAAAGGAATGCCAGCTTGCTGATAGCAGAAAGAGATGCTGTCCGCCAACCAGGAGGAAAGAGCCTGCTTACCCACAGGTTGCCCTAACTTGTTAGGATGGAAAGAGACGAATAATTGAGTGCTCTTCCTGTGGGCAACTGTACGGTCTAGATAGAAAGCTAGAGCTTGTTTGCAGTCGAGGGTATGCAGAGTCTGTTCCCCGGAGTTGGAGTGGGGCCTGGGAAAGAAAATAGGTAGTATGATGGATTGATTAATATGAAACTCCGAAACTACCTTAGGTAAAAATTTAGGGTGTGCGGAGTACCGCCCGGTCCTGCAGGAGTTTAGTGTAAGGCGGATAGGTAACTAGGGCCTATAACTCACTAACCCTGCGAACTGAAGTGATAGCCAAAAGGAAAATCACTTTCCATGTGAGATATTTAAGGTCACAGGAGTGAAGAGGTTCGAAGGGTGGTTTCATAAGGCGACCAAGAACCAGATTAAGGTCCCAAGATGGGGCTGGAGGACGTAAAGGTGGCTTCAAATGGAGCAAGCCTTTAAGAAAGCGTGTTACAAGGGGTTGCACTGAGATAGGGACACCCCCGATACCTTTATGGAAGGCGGCTACCGCACTGACATGCATTCTAATGGAAGAGGTCTTTAGACCTGATTCTGACAAATGCCAAAGATAGTCCAAAAATTTAGGAATTGGACAGGAAAGGGGATCAAGGGACTGAGAAGTGCACCATGATGTGTACCTTTTCCATTTATAGGAATAAGATTTTCTTGTGGAAGGCTTTCGTGAAGCGATGAGGACACGAGAAACTGAATCTGATAGGTTAAGTGGTTGAAGGACTAACCTTTCAATATCCATGCCGTCAGGGACAAGGCTTGGAGATTGGGATGGAGGAGGCATCCGTCGTTTTGAGTGATCAGATGCGGGTCCTTTCCCAAGGGAATGTGTCTGCGGATGGAGAGATCCTGGAGTATGGGAAACCACACTTGGCGTGGCCAGTGAGGTGCTATCAGGATCATGGTTCCCTTGTCCTGACGTAGCTTCACAAGAGTCTTCGACAGAAGAGGAAGTGGAGGGAATGCATAAAGCAGACCGGTTGTCCACGGGAGGGAGAATGCATCCCTGGGCCAAGAGTGCTGAGTCCGAATGAGAGAGCAGAAATTGGCCATTTTGTGGTTCTGAGGGGACGCAAAGAGGTCTATGTGGGGATAACCCCATTTCTGGAAATGAGAGGTCGCTACCAAGGGACAGAGTGACCACTCGTGCGGTTGGAAGACACGGCTTAGCCGGTCTGCCAAGACATTTTCTACCCCCGGCAAGTAGGTGGCCCTGAGGTACATGGAACGGGAGAGGGCTTCTGCCCAAATCTGCGCAGTTTCCTGACAGAGAAGGAAGGAGCCTGTGCCTCCCTGCTTGTTGATGTACCACATGGCCACCTGGTTGTCTGTCTGAATCAAGATTATGTGATTTGATAGGCAATCCTGAAAAGCTCTGAGAGCATATCGGATTGCTCGAAGCTCCAGGAAATTTATCTGGTGTTTGGCTTCCTCTGGAGACCAGAATCCTTGAGTTTGTAGACCGTTTACATGGGCTCCCCAGCCGACGTTGGAAGCGTCGGTGGTGAGAGTTATTTGAGGATCTGGTGGGTGAAAGGGCAAGCCCTGTAGGAGGTTGGATTGATTTTTCCACCAGGCAAGAGACAGACAGAGCGTGTCGGTGACGCGGACAATGGTCGACAGAGGCTGAGTGACTTGGATCCATTGTGATTTCAGAGTCCATTGCATGACTCTCATGGCCAGACGGGCCATTGGAGTCACAAACTGAGGAGGCCATGTGTCCCAGCAGAATGAGGAATTGGTGAGCTGTAGCTGTGGGTTGAGACTGCAACTGGCGAGCTAATACACACAAGGGTTTGAACCCGTTGATGAGGAAGGAAGGCTTTTGCCTGTAAGGTGTCCAAGTCTGCTCCAATGAAGGATAAGGTTTGAGATGGGAGTAAGTAGGATTTCTCGTAGTTGACAAGAAATCCTAGAGAAATTAGAGTTCGAATTGTCAGGGTCAGGGAAGACCGAGCGATTTGCTGGGTTGTGGCCTTGATCAACCAATCGTCCAAGTAGGGGTAGACATGGACGCCTTCCTTCCTGAGGAACGCTGCAACCACTACGAGACATTTGGTGAAAACTCGCGGTGCGGATGCTAGACCAAATGGGAGCACTCGGTATTGATAGTGGTTTTGGCCTACTAGAAAACGGAGGTATTTGCGATGAGACTGAGTTATCGCAATGTGGGTATAAGCGTCTTTGAGGTCTAGAGAGCAGAGCCAGTCCTCTCTTTGCAGCAGAGGGAGAAGCGAGCCCAGGGTTACCATCTTGAACTTCTCTCTGTGAAGGTACTTGTTGAGGGCCCGTAGGTCCAGGATTGGTTGAAGTCCTCCTGACCTTTTTGGGATCAGAAAGTACCTGGAATAGAACCCTAGTCCTTGTTGCGAGAGAGGAACGGGTTCTATAGCGTTGGACTGGAGGAGAAGGGAAACTTCCTGCTCTAGAAGAACAGAGTGGTCGGTAAGTCTCCACGCTTGCAGAGGTGGAGAGTCCGCAGGAAGAGTTAGGAAGTTGAGATGGTAACCCTGTGCAATTATCGCTAGCACCCATTGATCTGTGGTGATGTGATGCCATTTTTCTGTAAAGTGGCTTAGTCGACCTCCTACTGGTATGTTTGGTAGAGGGATTAGGCATCTGCTCTCTAAGTGAAAGTCAAAACCCCAACGCAGGGGCTGGTTGCGGAGCTGTTGTGGGCTTTTGCTTTCGAGGTTGACGAGGCTGAGGCTTTTGATAAGGCCTCGTTGACCTGGACTTAGTGTGTGGGGGATAATACTTCCGTGGATGGAAGAATGACTTTTTAGGTTCCCTCTTAAATGGTTGTTTAGAAGGGAAGTCAGAAGGAATCGATGAGAGCTGTTTAAGGGTCTCGTGATGATCCTTTAATTCAGCAACTATTTGGTGAATTTGCTCACCAAACAAATTATCCCCTAAACAGGGCAGGTTGGAGAGCCTGTCCTGAACCTCCGGGCGAAGGTCAGAAGACTTAAGCCAAGCCCGGCGTCTTGCTAAGATGGCTGTAGCAGAGTCTAGTGGAAGCATCGAAGATGTCATAGGATGTTCTTATCTCATGCTTTCCAGCTTCAAATCCTTTAAGTACAAGGTTTTGAAGGTGTTGTTGGAATTGTTCTGGTAAGGTATCTGAAAATTCTTGTAGCTGCTTAAAAATGACCCTGTTGTATTGGGTCATATACAGCTGGTCAGAAGCTATCCTGGAAATGAGCATGGCCCCTTGGTATACTTTTCTGCCTATACTATCTAAGAACTTGTTCTCCTTAGTAGGAGGTATGGATGAGTATGGTTTTATTCTTTTAGCTTTCTTTTGAGCTGACTCTACCACGACAGAGTGGTGGTCTAGCTGAGGTTTTTGAAAGCCAGGTGCTGACTGTACAAGGTAAGTAGAGTCAGCTTTTTTGTTTACTGGGGCAACAGATCCAGGAGTTTCCCAATTCTTTTTTAGAAGGTCCAGAAAAACCTGATGAATTGGAATGGAAGTGATGACTTTTGGGGCATCCAGAAATTGGAGTAACTCCATCATTTGGTGTCTGTCATCTTGCTCAGACTGAAGCTGAAAAGGGACTAATTCCGACATTTCCTTCACAAAGTTAGTGAAAGAGAGGTCCTCGGGGGGGAGAACACTTTCTGCTTTCAGCAGGAGAGGGTGGTGAAGGTAAATCATCGGTATCTGTAGAAGTATCATCACCCCAGGTGTCATAAGGGTCAGGGTGCTGACCTGTAGGACCGCAAGGGGGTTGGATACCTGAAGGTCCCGGTTGAGGCTCGGAGAAACCCGAAGGAATCACCAGGGGCATCGAAAATACCCTTGGAGGCATCTGTGCCGGCATCGAAGGCATCGATGGAGCCGATGTGCGTATCGCCCCGGAGGAATGTATCGGTGGCGAGGGACAACATGGCATCGATGGAACCACTCCCGAAGGAGGAATTCGATACGGTGTTTCTGCACCCGATGAATTTGGCATCGGGGAGCGCACGGTGCTGTCGGTGACCCGGGTATCACCGGTGGAAGGGCGGTCATGAGCGCTTCCATCTGGGCGAGCAGCGGTGCCAGCATTGCTGGAATCGGGTCGGTGACTGGTTCCACTCTCGGTGGCGGAGTCGGTGCCGAAGGAGTCTGGAACAGTTGCATCGCTTTGTCGATGGCCTCCTGGACCAGCCGGTCCAGTTCTTCCCGGAGACCTGGGGTAACAATACCCGGCTCCGGGAAAGAGGGAGGCTGAGGCTGAGCCGGAGGGACCACCATCACCGGTGGAATCGCGGCTCCCAAACCCTGGTGGGGTGAGGGTTGCCTCAATGTCTCAGAAACAGAAGTGGATGGTGCCGCTTCTGATCGAGACTTCTTCGGTGGAGGCTCGGATGGTACCGAGGTCGATGACTTCGATTCCTCGACGGTCCGAGACTTGCGATGTCGATGACGATGCTTTTCCCTCCGATCCCCACGATCCTCGGGGGAAGGGACGGGAGTCGATGGCCGTGGAGACGTTGATGGCAGACGGTCACCGGGAGGTTGCCGACGATGGAAGGACTTCGACGGTGCCGGTTCCGAGGACGTCAATGCGATGGACGGCGTTGAAGTGTGAGCATGGAATAGGAGTCCCATCTTCTCCATTCTGGCTTTGCGACCTTTTGGTGTCATAAGAGCACATTTGGTGCAAGTCAGGACAGCATGCTAATTCCCTAAACATAATAAATACACAGTCTCTATGAGGGTCTGTGATAGACATGGTGCGCGTACAATCTGGGCACCGATGGAACCCCGACGCCATGGCCATTGACCAACAATTTAGCCACGGGACGGTCGACGGCCAGCAGGCCGCAAGGGCCGAACTCGATGGTAACCGGCGAAAAACGGCAAAAAAAAAACTTACCGAAGTACCGCAGGCTAAATTTAGATAGAGGGGGGACCCCTGTGGGGCGAATATTACTTCAAAGAAGTTCAAGAAGAAATTCCTGTCAGGAATGTGGAAAGACCTCCTTAACCGCGTGGCTACTGCTGCGCGGAAAAAAGAAGACTGAAGGGGAACCGCTGCTGGCTGCAGGGTTGGTGCCGTGCTGGGCAAGCCCAGTAGGGGCCAGTCAAAGTTCCAGAAACTTTGACAGAAGTTTTCCGTGGTTGGGCTCCATCCTCGATGTCACCCATTTGTGAGGACAACCATCCTGCTTGTCCTGTGAGAAAGGTCAAATGCCATCACCTCTGAAGTCCAGAAGTGTCAACCACCAAGAGCTCAAATCAATCAGATTTCTGGCAATTCCAAAAAGACCATGTCATTAGATGAAGTCTCGATATCAATCACACAAATACCCACACACACACTATGTACTCCAATATACCTACAATGTAAACAATACCAATAAAATAATGTACTGGTCTCTTTTTTACATACAGCACTCTGTCGCCAAAATACTTATGTAAGACCCTCTATTCACGAGTAGGCATATATTGTACCATCTCGTTTGTCATAGGGGTCTGAATTACTTTTAATAAATCCTGCATTTTGTTTGCTTAGTTTTTCAAGTTGTTTTTCAAGTTATCTTAAAATGTCTATACGAAAATTATAGGGAACTCCCAATTAATACCACACAACCGATGAAGAATACTTATCCACAGTGGAAAGGTCCCAAAAGTCCCGACATGGCCATGTTTCGGACGGCAGTCCTGCTTCAGGGGAAATCACGGGTCACCAATTCAACGATCCTTCTCAATACCGTTAATGCGGCGATTTCATCTGTGCAAATACTTTTTTGAATGCGGGCTATAATTTCACCCGCCTCGATTTGTCAATGGCGAACGCCCGGACTCCTTTTATCCACCTATTCTGGAAACACCAACTTGTTACCTTCCCTTCCGGGAGGGTTCGGAGGAAGATCTCTATCACGTCCTCCCACGACTCACGCTGCATTAGTATGTATCGCCAAAAGGTCTTCCATCAGGTCCTCATTTTAATGGGAACGCTGTTACAAGGGAATTGCGCATGTCCAAACTAAAAGTCCTCCATTACGTCCTACAACCACTATACGATTCGTGGGTAGATGTGATTGAAGTTTCCCATCAGGTCCTCTTCCGACGAAAAAGTATTTGAATATTTAAATCAGAGACATCCAAACTTTAATACGCGACAGACGCTGATTATAAAATAAAAAATGGAAAAAAATCAATGGAAAAAATCAACACTCACTCGATATGCACGATCTGGTAGGAAAATCACAATTGTTCAAAGAAAATCCAACAGTGTTCACGGCGGTACGTATGTAAAAACAGGACAGTCCTCCATTGCGTCCTAAATCCACTGTACACTGAGTAAATAGCCATGTTGAAAGTTTCCCATCCGGTCCTCTTCTAACGAAAAAGGAAGAGTCATATATTTAAATCAGAAGAATCTTCAGATCCTAAGTGTCCACAATCAAATGAGAGAATACCAGTTAATTCTCTCATTTGGTTTGAACATATTTTGATCTGGCGGTGTTACATAGATGACGTGTTTTTTGTTTGGACAGAAAATCTAGACATGCTTCGGCAATTTCTAGAATGGCAAAATCTTCAAGATTTGCACCTCCAATTCACAGCGCATTTTGATCAACGTTCTGTTGCCTTCTTGGATATTCTGATTATTAAAGAAGGTTGTTCTGTTATAACCTCCTTATATAGGAAGGCTACGGATCGCAACCA
The DNA here is from genome assembly GCF_901001135.1 of Rhinatrema bivittatum. Lineage (NCBI taxonomy): Eukaryota > Metazoa > Chordata > Amphibia > Gymnophiona > Rhinatrematidae > Rhinatrema > Rhinatrema bivittatum. The sequence continues at coordinate 769,634,978 of NC_042616.1, forward strand.
GTATCTCAGGTATTCAAGTTTTCATCCGCAAAGGCTGAAGGATGGACTCCCAATTTCACAATTTCTTCGGCTACGTAGGATATGCTCGTCCTTGGATGAATTTAAAATTCAAGCTGGTCTTCTTTCCTCAAGATTTACCCAAAGGGGTTATCCATATGGGGTTATAAAAAAAGGCATATAAGCGAGCTTTATTTGCGAATAGACATCTTTTACTACAATACCAACAAAAACCCTACAACCAGGATCTCACATGTACTTTAAAATATTCTCGACATGTCAATGAGGTTGTTAGTATTGTGCGTGAACATTGGAAGGTGCTATCATTACATTCAGTCTTTCAGACGGGTCCCAGATTTGCCTATTTCAGATATCAAAATATTAGGGATCGTGTTGTTCATTCGGGCTTTGTGTCCATTAAGAACGATTTTCCTACTGGTGGGCATCAGACCTGTGGGGGTTGTGACATGTGTTCATTAGCCCTTACAGGAGAAGAATGGCAGGCTCCTCATTCTGGGGTAGTTATACGCCGTAAGAAACCAACTACATGTGACTCAATGGGAGTCATTTATGTGATACAATGTCCTTGCAAGCTAGTGTATGTGGGCCGTACAAAGCGGAAGATCCGTACTAGGCTCATAGAACACAGAAGTTGCATTAAGACATTGAAAATGGCAGCCCCTCTTGTCCAGCATTGCAATAATGTACATCATGAGTTTACAGATTTGCGTTGGTCTATTTTAGAACAAGTGCTCCAGAATCCAAGAGGAGGAGATATACAAGTAGCACTGAATCGCCGTGAACATTACTGGATCTTTTCCTTGAATACTGTGGACCCTTATGGGCTTAATGAGAGAATTAACTGGTATTCTCTCATTTGATTGTGGACACTTAGGATCTGAAGATTCTTCTGATTTAAATATATGACTCTTCCTTTTTCGTTAGAAGAGGACCGGATGGGAAACTTTCAACATGGCTATTTACTCAGTGTACAGTGGATTTAGGACGCAATGGAGGACTGTCCTGTTTTTACATACGTACCGCCGTGAACACTGTTGGATTTTCTTTGAAGAATTATGATTTTCCTACCAGATCGTGCATATCGAGTGAGTGTTGATTTTTTCGATTTTTCACTTTATAATCAGCGCCTGTCGCGTATTAAAGTTTGGATGTCTCTGATTTAAATATTCAAATACTTTTTCGTCGGAAGAGGAACTGATGGGAAACTTCAATCATGTCTACCCACTAATCGTATAGTGGTTGTAGGACGTAATGGAGGACTTTTAGTTTGGACATGCGCAATTCCCTTGTAACAGCGTTCCCATCAAAATGAGGACCTGATGGAAGACCTTTTGGCGATACATACTAATGCAGCGTGAGTCGTGGGAGGACGTGATAGAGATCTTCCTCCGAACCCTCCCGGAAGGGGAGGCAACAAGTTGGTGTTTCCGGAATAGGTGGATAAAAGGACTCTGGGCGTTCGCCATTGACAAATCGAGGCAAGTGAAATTATAGCCCGCATTCAAAAAAGTATTTGCACAGATGAAATCGCCGCATTAACGGTATTGAGAAGGATCGTTGAATTGGTGACCCGTGATTTCCCCTGAAGCAGGACTGCGGTCCGAAACATGGCCATGTCGGGACTTTTGAGACCTTTCCACTGTGGATAAGTATTCTTCATCGGTTGTGCGGTATTAATTGGGAGTTCCCTATAATTTTCGTATAGACATTTTAAGATAACTTGAAAAACAACTTGAAAAACTAAGCAAACAAAATGCAGGATTTATTAAAAGTAATTCAGACCCCTATGACAAACGAGATAGTACAATATATGCCTACTCGTGAATAGAGGGTCTTACATAAGTATTTTGGCGACAGAGTGCTGTATGTAAAAAAGAGACCAGTACATTATTTTATTGGTATTGTTTACATTGGATGAAGTCTGTCAGGTTATGGATAAGCTTAATCACGTCCAACTCATGATATGTCGATTTGAGATCCCCACCCTAAAAAACCCAAATAGCAGAAATCCAGAAAGGGGAGCTGAGAGAGGAAGAGAATGGCAAAACGTTGTGGAGCAAGGGCCAGAGAAAAGGCTTAGGGATCAAACTCCCAACCTGAGAGACCAGAATAACACAAGAAGTAAAGAAGCAAGTGAGGAGACTGCCAACCAACACTAGACCAGTTCTAAAGAAGAGAGCTATCAACATGACTATAGCTCCAGGAGACAGACCCCATGTGATTCTGAATATGATTTTCACAGGGCAATACTATGCCCACCTAAGGTGCTGGAGGGGGTGTCCTCACAAGAAAACTACAGAAAACTCATTTTCAAGCAAGACCCTCCTAAAATACTGGACAGGTGCAAAGTTAACCGCATAAAATCCTGCCCAGCATGCCAGAACATCAACCAAGGCCGTAATCTTTGCGCCAGGAATATGCCCACCTATGAGAATGCTAGACTTCATCTGGAAGAAAAGAAAGAATGCGGTATCCCTTCGAGAAGTTCCTCGAAAATCTCAAAAGAGGACAAGCTGTTTACCATTCAAGAATGCTTAGAGGGAACAATCTTAGAGGACTTTGCAGGGCCGTCATATCGTTGCATCTCCAGTCGATGGAGCCCAGACCAGAATAGTCTGGAAAACCCTAGCTGGTACTTCAACCATGATCAAACTTTGGACAAAAACTGTGCAGTGTTCTGGAGGACCCCAGAGGAAGATACTGAGAATGAGGAAGACCTAGATTCTAACACACAGCCAGCAATTACCAAAAACAACATGAAATTATGGGGGATAAAATCAGAAGAAGATCCTAACAACAGACAATACCAGGTAGGAAGGAAGAAACCCTTTTTAATGCGCTTCTTTAAAATCACTTTTATAATTATAAAAATAACAAAAACAGAAAGAAAAAGAAAAAGCATGCAGTTTATCCATGGCACAGTGTCAGAGATATTGTCCTATATTACTATTGGTGATCATGGAAATGGGTCTGTGGTAACTTGGGCGATGGTGTCTTGAGGAAACAGCCAGGGGGGAATAAGGAGGCAGACTCTGGCTGTTTCCTTCTGTGCAGCTTTATTTACACTGCAAAACCAAAACAGAAAGTAAATGAGGCTCACCTTGCAGTTCTGATACAAAACACCAAACATAGCAGGTTTTCACATTGGCTGGGTTCCTGCTTGCTTCCTGGGTCTTCTCTAACCCTTCTGGGCCCTGACTCCTTATAGTATGCTGAGGGGAGCCTCCCTTTACCCAGAATCCCTTGCGGGGCTGATCCTTAAGGAGGACTGGGCTAGATAGCGGTGCCCGGTCCCTTAAGGTGGTTTGAGGGCGTTTCCTATACTCTCCCTCACATACTGTCCCACTCAGCTCTCCCTTATTCAGGTAAGCGCCTGCCTGTACTAGGTACACATTTCTAGTCAGGAAATCTGCACTGTTTTTCCTGCCTGCCCTAAGTCCTATTTTATAGTTGAAGGGCTGTGGGGCTGGGAAACATCTCATTACCCCCCCCCCCCCCCCCCATTAGACTTCTTGGCGTAGATTTTCAAAAGCCATTTAGACGGATAACTCAAGGACTCTGATATTGTCCTCCTCAATCACCTCCCTTCTGACACCTATGACTTTTTCTCCATCCCTAGACCGAAGAAACGAGGCGGTGGTCTCCTCCTCGCTGCTAAAAAGCACATGAATCTCAAACCTGTAAAAATCATCACACCACACAAATTAGAGATTGGGCTATTCAAATCTCAGAATCTCCAGGTCTGCCTAGTATATGCCCCCCCTAGCATTCTCGAACACAACCCCTCCCCCCTTATCGAGTTCATCTCCAACAACATCAACAGCGACGCCCCTGCCATTATCCTGGGGGATTTCAACATCCCCGCTCCACCTCATGTGAAGCCATCCTCAGCACACTCGAAGCCATCGGCTTTACCCAAGTTATCACCTCCCCCACGCACAAAGCAGGGCACACCCTGGACCTCCTCTTTGTCAACTCCAGCATTAGTCTACCCTCTAAACCACGCTGTACCCCTGCCCCATGGTCCGATCACGCTATTGTCAAATCCTCCATCTCTATAAAGATACCCAAACCATCCAAATCCCCCTCCACCACATCTTTTGCCTACAGAAAATCCTGCCCCAGTGAGGACCTCACTTCAGCCTTCGCCAGCTCTTCTCTGAAACTCAACTGCTCAACTCCAAACACAGCCCTAGACTCTTGGAGCCACATCACCTTAGATATCGTAAACAAACTGTACCCTATCACCTCACATAAAACTAAACTATCTGCAAAAAAACAAAACCCATGGTACTCCCCAGACCTCAAACTAATGAAATATGAGCTCAGGCAGAAAGAACGCACATGGCGTAAAGACCCATCCCCGCAAAAAGCATCCATATTCAAATCCTCACTACATCTCTACAGGCTAGCCACCCTTAAAGCCAAACGAGACTACTATGCCCTAAGAATCCACGATTACAAATATAACCCCAAAGCCCTCTTCACCTATGTTTCTTCCCTTACCAAACACACATCCCCCCCCCCCCATTCCTGACAGCGAAGCTAGCAGCAAATGTGAAGAACTGGGACGCTACTTTCATGGCAAAATCGCAACCATCCTTCTCCGATTTCCCTCTACTCCCTCCTCGCTCCCAGCTGACACAGGCCCTGTCCCACCCTTGTCCTCCTTTAACGACCTTGAACTCGTTTCATCCACTGAAATCACATCTATCCTCAAAAAGATGAAACCTGCGACTCATCCATCAGACACTATCCCCACCAAAGCCCTCCTCACCATACCTGACATAATTTCCAAACCAATTGCAGATGTTATCAATTGCTCCCTCTCTTCAGGCATTGTCCCTGACTTACTCAAGCATGCTGTGGTCAAACCTCTGCTCAAAAAACCCGCACTTGACCCCAAGGACCCTGCCAACTTTCGCCCTATCTCCAATCTCCCTTTCATCTCAAAAATCATGGAGAAGGTCGTCAACTCGCAACTTACAGAATTCCTTGAAACTCACAACCTTCTCCACCCTTCTCAATTTGGCTTCCGTAAACACCTCAACACTGAGACCCTCTTACTTTCCTTGACAGACTACTTACTCAGGGGAATGGATCAAGGTCACAGCTACTTTCTTGCTCTACTGGACATTTCAGCAGCTTTTGACACCATAAATCACACCCACCTCCTTGCCCGCCTAAACGACATTGGCCTTTCCGGCACAGCCCTTAAGTGGTTCTCATCCTACCTCGACAATACGAAATTTACCGTGAAAATAGGCAGTGCTGAGTCCTCCCACTACGCCCTCACCCAAGGAGTCCCCCAAGGCTCCTCCCTCTCTTCTACCCTCTTTAACATTTACCCTCACCCCCTTGTGCAAACTTATCAGAACTTGGCCTCAAATTCTTTCTGTACGCTGATGATGTGCAAATCATCATACCCATTCAAGGCTCCCTCTCTGATACCCTTGAATCCTGGGGAAACCTTCTCGCTGCCATCAACTCCTTACTTACCAACCTCCACCTTGCTCTAAACACTGCCAAAACTGAACTCCTCCTCATATCCCATCACCCCCCTACCAATCCCGCACTCACAATTGACTCTGCTATCAAGATTCCTCATGCACAGCCCTGCACAAGGAACCTGGGGGTCCTAATCGACCAACAACTGAACTTCAAAAAACATATCAGTGCCATACTCAAAGAGGGTTTCTTCAAACTTAAAGTCTTAAAAAACCTGAAACCTCTCCTTCACGCTAGTGACTTCCGCACTGTTGTCCAGGCTACACTGGCATTCAAGATGGATTACTGTAACTCCCTCTTTCTTGGCCTACCCTACTCCTCCTTAAAGCCCCTCCAAATGCTACAGAACACTGTAGCCAGAACCCTCTTCAACGCTCATAAATACGACCATATTTCCCCTATACTGAAGGACCTACACTGGCTCCCTATTCCCTCCCGCATCCTCTTTAAATCCCTGACCATTATCCATAAAGCCTTATATTCCCATCACTCCAACTGGCTGGTAGATCCCTTCCAATTTGCCTGCTCGAATCGACCGACAAGGACCACTAACAAAGGGTCCCTCCATGTGCCATCCCTAAAGAAAGCACACCTCACAGCTACAAGGGATCGGGCGCTCTCCATTGCTGGACCTATGCACTGGAGTCTCACTCCCAACCCACCTCAGACTTGAACCTTGCATCACCAAATTCAGAGTCCAGTTCAAAACCTGGCTATTCAAACAAGCCTTTCCCCAACACCCTTGATGAATATTGAATTGTGATGGATCATGACCTGAATTTGGCTATGAACTTGTTCCTTTGACATTATAGTTCATGTGTTAATTGTTCCTATGCTTCTCTGCTCTCCTATTGGTTTTTTGTACCCCCTACCCTTCCCCTGTTACTTGTAATTTCCGTTGCTTTTGTTCCATGTAAACCGAGGTGATGTTTCGACTAACATCGGTATAGAAGACTCTTTAAATAAATAAATAAATAAATAGCTCAAAAGTTATCCATCTAAATGACAAATGTGGTATATTCAGCCACTTATCCATCTAAATTATAGCCAGATAATTATGTGGTTATAATTTAGCCGGTCTAAAAAGGGGCATTTAGTGGGCATTCCGGGGGTAGAGTTATCCAGCTAACCTAGCCAAATAACAGGTATAGCTGAGGTTCGCGCCAATGTGGAAATAAAGATGAGGGCGGCGTGCGCACGCCCCTAAGGTACCTTGGAGGAGCATGATGGGAGGCAGCACCAAAGCCGGTCTGGGGACGCTGGAGAGGACGGCAAACAGACGCCGCGGCAGCCAGCAGTCCGAGGTGAGCGGGAGGAGCCGCAAGTAGTGAGAGGCGGGGCAAAGCCATCGCAGACCGACGATCGCAACAGCCTGCCACCACTGCCCCTGATTTCACTTAGGCATGTGTGCGTCCAACGGCCCCACTCTTAAAGGGCCTGCAGCACCCTCTGATAACATCACCGTCTCCTCTCTACAAGAGACTCTTCCCGAGAAGCAACAGGTCCCCTGATGTTTGTGCCTCAGTGTCTGTTGCCTTATTTCCTGTGTTCCAGCGTTCCTCTTCCTGCTCCTGTGTTCCTGACTTTCCTTGCTTTCCTGCCTTGCTCCTGAGTTCCTATCCGCCTTGTCCTTGCCTCTGTCCAACCTCGTCCGCCCTGCCCAGCTGTGCCTACCATTGACTATGCCCTTGTCTTCCTTTAGATTGACTTCCTGGATTCTGACCTCTGCTTTAGATCTTCATCTCCCTTGATTGCTGCCTGGATCTGACCTTCAGCCTTGGATCTGACGTCACCCTGTCTTCTGCCTGCCCCGACCTCTGGCCTGGCATCTCCTGCCTGCCTCCAGCCCTGACCTTGGTTTGTCATTGGACTTTCGTCTACCCAACTGCCCTAGGGATCCACCTATATCCTGATGATCAGCAGAACCCAAGGGCTCAACCTGCGGGGGAGGCATCTGGTATAGGTGAAGCTCCAGTTGTCCCGTCGCAGGGCGCATCAACCAGCTGTCAGTGTGAGCCTAGCGAGACAGTTTATTTATGGACAGGCCAGGTGTCCATGAATAAACTGGACTCAGGTAGGACTTTTTTGTATTTGAGGGAACCCCTCTAATAGGATTCCCATTTGGCCACTGGGAAAGCTTTGTGCACTTTAAAATCACCATGGGAAGCTTTAACCAGATACCTGAGATAAGGGACACCTCAGAAAAAGAAAACTTACCCCTGTACATCAATCAGCTGTAATTTCATTGCTATGGAAAAATGGACGTTAATGGTTAAAGAATCAGTAAACATTTAATTCAACACCCAATGCTTTGTCTTGCCTGGTTTGTCCCAGCATCTCACCCCTTGAGATGCAGCAGCTAACACCACACAGGGAGGAACACACCACTGCCTGAGCCATAAGTGAGAGCTTCCCACCAGAAAAAGGATCCACCCTTGGGACAGAGTCAGGTATGGGTGAAGTGCTGGCCGGATGCATGCCTCGAAGAGTAAAGATAAGTTTGTGCGCCCTTGGGACCTAAATTCCCCCAAGCAAGGGTTACACATATTAAAGAGCAGTGCTGACAGGGCTGAGCCTAGTGGAATGCCAGTGCTAAAAGGGTGCCAGGGAGAGCAAATCAATTTAACAGTAGCCCAGAAATTCTGTGCTGTCTCAAATGATATAAGAGAATACGATGATCAACTGTGTCATGAAATATCAAGCATGACCAGAGCAAATTGTTTTCTGTCATCAAGACCTCTTCTGACGGAATCGGTCAGATAAAGCAACACAGGGCCTGCGCAGGGGGCGCCGCGGACCCACCGGGGTAAGGCCATTTTAAGTTCACTCTTACCCCATTCGCCGCCAACGCCGACCGCGAGGCAGCCCTCACCATCCGTCCTAGGTCCACCTCTGATCCGGGCCTCCTCCTCCTTCGCTGAGAAAGCCAATCACAGGAGGCGAGGAAGGGCAGGACAGCCAATCGGGGGATAGCCCCGATTGGGATTTAAACTTCAGCGCAGCTAGGTGCCGCGCGCTGAAGGAGCACAACAAAGGGGCAGGCCCCTTTGTGTGCCCCTTAGTGCAGTCTTATCCTCACTCCCAGGGTGGTATACAACTTCTCGAGAAGGCACTCACTCCAGTTCTCCTCAGACCAAATACTATCCCACCAGTTGCCTCGACCAGCAATCAACCAATGAACATCAGCTTTCTCTAAGGCTTGCTCTCACTATCCTGTTCAATCAGTCATTCTCTCCATCTCTTTCTAAGCTAGTCGCAGCATTCTTCCTGCATTCAATCCTCTCCAGATTACATACGCTACAGCACTATTTTAACCCAGATAAACACTCATCCATTATAGCCTTTCATCCACCTCATCCCAGCAACTTCTCTCCCCAGCCATCAGCCAACCTGAACCAAATCTAATACATTTCACCATAACAACCAACGCTTCTGACTCAACAGTCCACAATGCAGCCTGGTCTCCCAATACCGATTCTCCATCACAGTTCATTCTTCACAGGAAAATCTATACTACCCCGTCACAACTACAAATCCCTCATCCCTAACTTGATCTCACCTATTATCCAAACCCTAGGCCTCGCTCTATTCTCACTGATATTATTTAATGCGCAATCACTCACCAAGAAATCCCTGATCCTCAATGACCTTCTCTTCGACACAAACCCGGACATTTGCGCCATAACAGAAACATGGCTTAAACCTACTGACACAGCATTAATAAAACAACTACCAACTCAGATCTACGACTTATTCTCCATCCCCCGAAGGAAAAAAAGGGGTGGGGGTATCCTCTTAGCAGCCAAAAAAGATTTTAGATTCACACAACACCCAGACTTGTAGAGGCGGAGACTTCCCAGCCTCCACGTAAGCTGCTCTGATAACTTCTTTAATCCAGCGGGCGATGGTGGGCCGAGAGGCCGCTTCCCCTTGTCGTTTCCCGCTGTGCAGGACGAACAGATGGTCTGTCTTTCGTAGTTCTTGTGTCACTTCCAGATATCTAGGCAGCAGTCTGCCTATGTCGAGATGGCGTAGCAAACGCCCTTCTTCAGATTTCTTCAAACCTGCCGTGGTAGGCAAGGATATAGTCTGATTAAGGTGAAACTGTGAAACCACTTTAGGTAAAAAGGAGGGAACCGTGCGAAGATGGATAGCCTCTGGAGTGATTCTCAGAAAGGGATCACGGCAGGACAGTGCCTGTAGCTCTGAGATGCGGCGTGCTGAACATACAGCCAGCAAGAACACCATCTTCAAAGTGAGAGACCGGAGAGACAGGCCCTGAAGGGGTCTGAAGGTGGATCCCGCGAGGAAATCCAAAACAAGGTTGAGGTTCCACAAAGGTACAGGCCACTTCAGTGGCCACTCCAAACTGCTTTGGAGACGGAAATTAGCAAATGTTGCTTACCTGATGTAACAGGTGTTCTCACAGGACAGCAGGATGTTAGTCCTCACAAATGGGTGACATCGAGGATGGAGCCCTGTACGGAAAACCTTTCTGTCAAAGTTTCAACAAGCTTTGACTGACACTGGCACACTGGGTGCACTGAGCATGCCCAGCCTGCAATTATCCCTGTGAGCCACAGGTGTCTCCCTCAGTCTCGTCTTATAGCTAAAAAGCGCAAGCGAAACTAAAATAAAAGTATACAGACCCAACTCCGCGGGGTGGCGGGCGGGTTTCGTGAGGACTAACATCCTGCTGTCCTGTGAGAACACCTGTTACATCAGGTAAGCAACATTTGCTTTCTCACAGGACAAGCAGGATGGTAGTCCTCACAAATGGGTGAGTACCGAGCTGAGGATGCCCGGGAATGCACCAGATACACCGCAGATGCGCAAAGGCGTAACGACTGAGGTGGAAATGGGAACGGAGGGCATCCGCAACACCATAATGGGTTCGTGGAAGGATGTTGGGTAGTGAATTGAAAAAAGTAAGAGTAGGCGGACTGGCCAAACATGGAGCATGCCGGCTAGTCAAATGTAAGCAATAATAGGCTGCGAAGGTATGGAGAGGACTCCAGGCTGCAACCTGATAAAAAAGTACAAGCAGCAGTAACCAAAGGGAAGCTGTTAAGGCTAAGACGGACACAACAGTATGTGGATACCCACAGTGTTGTAGTGAAATGTCTGCTTGTTGGTAGGAAAGGAAATATAGACCACTTAATCAGAAGGATTAGGTCTGTGTGGCCACTGGAAGTAGCAGCTTGACCCTTGCATGAAGGAAAGAGTCAAGTGGAATTCACATGGAATGCAGTGCAATGTAGATAGAATGTAAGCGCAGCATTACTGTCCAGGAATGTGGAAAACCCAGTCTCTCCCTAGGGGGAGAGAGAGAGAGGTTAGGAAAAATTAATAGAGTATTTCCTGAGGAAAGGAGATACAACATCTACCTGAAAAGGATAGAAAGTTGAATGCGTAGAACTACTCAGTGGCAGAGGAACGGAGTCAGGTGAGTATGGAAAGAGTGCATAACTCACGGACCCTGCTGGCAGGAATGACATTAAGAGGGAAAGAAGTTCCCTTGCCAAACTGTGGAAGAGAGGAATGGAAAGGCTCAAACGTAGAATGTATGAGACTTATAAGGAGAATATATATGTTCATTCCGTGATTAGAGAAATAGAGGCGGCTTGATCAGTGGATAATCCATGGTAAGCCGACTCAGAGAGGATTACCGAAAACGGGAACCCAACTCCCAAAACGATACACCTCCTAAGAGAAAGGTGTATCTATGTGGAGGATGTCTGGAGAACAGAATCCGAGGGAGTAAGAAAAAATGGTGGAAAAGTAAAAGGGGTAATACCTCTTTTTTTTTTTTTTTTTTTTAGCGTCAGGAGGTAAAGCCTGCCATATTAAACGGCAAGATTTATGTTTAGAAGGTTTTGTGACGCTACCCAGAACCTAAGAACATCAGTAAGTCTATGATTTGGGACTGACTGGTGAGGGAATAAAAGGTTACTGATATGATGGATTGAGAAGTATGGGAAGCATACTGATCTCAGTCAGGGAGTGGGGAAAAGAATACTGAACCCCATCCCAGTTCAACATTAGAAGAATGCTGGCTACGAGAGGCAGCAGAAGAGATATATTGAAGAGGCCTTTGATGGAAGAAAAGGCATCTAAGGGAATGCATAGGAAACATGTGTAGGGAGCAGAACCTGTGCATCGTATGGAATGATGCAGACGCAGAGGAAAGTTTAGTTAAACTCAGCGTTAAAAGATTTGCCCTGTACACATGTAATTGAGACCATTCGAGAGGATAGAACCTACGTGGAGAAGGTCAGATAGAGCGTTCATTAAATCTCTTAGATATGTGGCCCAAGGACGCATGAAGTGAACAAGGGCCAAGGGTAGAGCTGCGCAGCTGTCTAGCAGAGCAGCTAAGAGGTTGTGCGTGCTTATGAGTTGGAAAGCACATTGTCCCTATGCTGTCTGTCTGTATGCACAAAGAATTGTTGCAAAAGCAGTATTGGAAGGCATAAGGGCATAACTCATGGGTGCAACGTCCAGGAAGTTTATGAGAAACTATGCTGGAGTGCAATAGATGCATAATGGGTTGACAGCTTTCAGGAGAAACTTTATAACCCTAAGGAATTGCGAGCATGAGTCGAAGGAGACTAGGTCCTAGTTCGAACTGGGATAAGAATCAGGGACGAAAGCAATGAAACCACTTAGGTCCATTGAGTATAGAATGTCACTGAATATAACCCATAGCAGTTTTGAATTATGAGAAAATGCATAGTGGGAAGAAACCCATAGCCCAACCATGAAAAGTTGAAAGGTTGAGGTTATGGAAAATATGCGCAGGGACATATAACAATGTATCAGAATGTCTGTGCGCATGCTGGACAAGAGGGTCTTAAGACTGTGGTGTCCAGAAGTGTTACAGAAGGGATTTATGGCAGTGACAGTAATCCCAGTTAGTAAATGTATAGTGAGTCCTGAAAAAAGTGAGAGCTCCTTGCATGTACTGAAAGTGGTTAGCAGTAGTCTATGCAAGGAAAGTGAATGATGTTACACTCCGCAGAGAAAACAGGATTCACCAACAGTGATGCAAGAGACAGTTCACTTACCGAAGCTGGTGCCAGCGGCAGAGCTTGGGGTTGTAATGTTGACTCACCATAAAGCACATAGAAACATTAAAATAATGTACTTACTGCAGTATGGAGTGATGGTAACCAAAGATACCATTGTACCTGTGACGTCTAAAGAAAGTTGGATTTTCTTAGGTCCAGGATGTGCGGAGAGTAACTATTTTCTGTTAAAAGAAAGAATAGTGCAATTAAAACTCCCCAACCCCCCTCCCTTCTCCCCTCTGCACTTCGTAGCGCCTGGGGGAGTGTACCGGGACTTTGGTACAAGGTGGGGTGGCCGCTCTGATATCTGACCAGATGGGAGACCAGGAGGTGTCCCAATGGAGGATATCATGTAGGCTCCTGCAGGTGTGTGAGCGGTAAGTGGTACCCGCATTTCTGTATGCTGTACAAGGAGACACTGAGACCTGTGGCCAGGCCTCAAGGTGGACTTGTACATGGGGCAATGGTTGCTGAATCTCATGTTTAGCAGATCAGCCAATGCAGCTGGACCTTGGTTGGGAGGGGACCAAGAGTCAGAGCATTGGTCGGCACAGGGACTTGTTACTGACAAGAGAAGAAGCCCTGCTGCAATCCCAAGAAGATAGAGGGGTTCTCCTGATATTGTGGCTAACATAGCTAACATAGTGATATGTGACACTAATACAGTTCTAAAAGGCACATGACCCAGAACTTTTCGAACCACGGTCCGAATGGGAGAACACAACTCTATGGGAATGCCGCCGAAGCGGGTACTTACCATCCGACGTGGATCGCCGCAAGACGAGCCGGTGAAGATTGTTGACCCCGATGGTCTCCGGAGTCCTCGAGGGTAAGGCCGGGGACGTAAACGTCCATCTCGCTCTGAAACCCGGTATGGTGGCACAGGTACAGAGGAGACAGGCCAGGCGTGAGTGGCGTTTAGACTGCTAAGTGTAACAGATGGCCATAGTCCCACACCACTTGACGGTGGGGCACGCCAGGAACAGAGGAGCCCTAACGGAACTCATGTTCCCTTCCCTCGTCACAGCGGCTCGATGTGTCGTGACGCCAATGCAGAAGCTGTCAGACCTGGATCCGGAAGTTCTGGATCACCAAGGACTGCCAAAACTGTAGGAACAGTGCTGATGGCAGTGGTGATGTCGCTCTGCCCGAGCGTTGTCCAGCCTGGAGAAGGATGGCACCGATGTGCTGGATGGCGTCAGCGGCGGACGATCACGATGTCGGCGATGATGGGTGCCACGGTGCTCGGCCCGGTCTTTCCCCAGCGCCGAGATGGAAGCCCTCGTCGTCCTGGAAGGCGATCGATGACGAACTGTCAGCACGCCTGCTCTGCTCCTGACACAATGGAGTGTCTTAAGCTAATACGGGGCTTAAAAAAGAACCCAAAGCGTGGAGCAATGTGAGGAGGCGAGGGTATTATGTGGCGGTGCTATGTCGGTATTGACGATATTGAAGGCAACCTAAGGGGCTTCGAGGATATCATCAAAATGGGTATGAAAAATCGTCGATGACTGGCCAGGAGAATGATGACAGTGACGGGCACTGACAGCAGTGGCATAGGTATCTTTGAAACGATGTGGAATCGAATAATCGAAAAACATTGCCGTTATTGAAAAGATACCGGCATCGACTGAGTCGAAGTCGAATCAATAGGGCGTCAAGGACACCGAAGGAAAACGGGGGTGTCGAGGGCATCGATGCATGGAGGCGGGCATTTATGCCGTTTGTGGCATGGCCACGGGCATCAACTATAGGGCCACAGACGTTGACGGTATCGATTTGGACAGACTCAGATTTCCAAGTGTACATGGCATCGGTGCCCCAGACACGTGTGTCGGTGGCATCGATATGGACACGTATGGAATCGATGGCATGGATCTCCCAGTCGATGAATTCCATCCCGGCATCAACGCCAGTCCTGGAATCGGCATGGGCATCGATGCCAGCCATAAGGCTGGCATTGGCATCAACGCCCATCCACGGAATCGAGCCGGCATGGATACCCACCGATGGGACCCACCTGGGCATCGAATTTCACCGATGGGAGCAGCCTGGCATCGACTGCCCTCGATGGATGCATTCTAACATAGATGCCCATGGATGAAACACCTGGGCATCGGTGTCCATCGATGCAAAAGGACCCGGCACCGATGCCATCGACGGACGGCCATCCGGCACCAATGCCATCGACGGACAAGCCATCCGGCACCGATGTCCATCGATGGGGACCATCCGGCACCGATGTCCACCGATGGGGACCATCCGGCATTGATGCCCACCGACGAATCGATGTGGCACCGATGCCCACCGATGGAAAAGGGCTGGACATCGGTGGGGAGGATGGGGCATCGATGGCATCCCCAAAAGGGGGGGTGGCATCGATGAAGTGACCCTGGGATCGTTAAAAAGTGTCTCGGGCAGCGGTGGCGGCGACCCGAGTATGCATGGCAGTGACTAACAGCGTGTGCGTCAATGGCATGCATCCGGGTAGGGACGGCACCGAGGAAGCCCAAGGAAAAAAACAGTGCGTAGGAGCAAAAAGCCTGGTAGCACTGAAAAGCAAAAAACATGGATAAAGGCATCAGGGCACCGTGGGGGGAGGGGCGCTGATGACATATAAAAGCCCAGGGCGGTTTAGGAGGGTCCCGGTGTAGCGATAGGGTATCGACTGCGTGAGGGTACCAGGGAACGAAGGACTTGAAGCTACAGAAGTCCTAAAGTTAAGGAAAAAATCCCTACCCCACTAGCATAAGCAAGCAGAGTGTCACAGAGATACTCGCAAGCTGTTTAAAGCTAACTGAAAAATGGGGGAAGGGAAGGCTTCAGTCAGTTAACAGCCTTAAGATAGTGACAGGAACCGACCGAAAAATAAGAATTAGTACTCACCGAGCGTCGTAAAAACGTACGCGGAGGGAGACCTGTGCAGGGAAAAGTGTTTTTTGAAGTGAAAAGTTAAGTGTTTCCATGAGGTAATTAGTTAAAAAATCCTCACAGAGCTCCAACCGCTATGCTGACTGCAGAGCGGAAAAAAGAAGACTGAGGGAGACACCTGTGGCTCACAGGGATAATTGCAGGCTGGGCATGCTCAGTGCACCCAGTGTGCCAGTGTCAGTCAAAGCTTGTTGAAACTTTGACAGAAAAGTTTTCCGTACAGGGCTCCATCCTCGATGTCACCCATTTGTGAGGACTACCATCCTGCTTGTCCTGTGAGAAACTAAGTTGCTACGCTTCCTGTGGGGGTATATATACACCCGTGCTGACGTCAGATCCGTCTCCAACTGCTAGCACGCAGATACTATACCCATTCGTTCTGAGTCCATCTGGCTACACGCCAGGAAAAGGCTGTTTTCATAAACTACATGTCCTGAAAAGAATAAGACCACTCTTTCACTTTCATGATTACAGAACGGTTCTGCAAGCAATAATCTTCTCTAAGATAGATTACTGCAACTCTATCTTATTAGGTCTCCCCTCGTCTCACACCAAACCTCTCCAGATGGTCCAAAACACGGCAGCCAGAATATTGACAAACACGAGGAGAAAAGACCACATTTCTCCCATTCTCAAAGACCTTCACTGGCTGCCAATTCACTACAGAATCATTCATAAGTCAGTCAATCACCATTATATACAAAGCCATACATCAACATGCTCCACTCCACCTACAAATCCCATTCAGAAAACATACCTCCATCAGACCAATCAGAGAAGCCTACAGAGATTCACTTCATATTCCACACACCAAAACCTCTCAACATACAACATTCAGAGACCGGGCCCTCTCTACTGCTGGACCATCGCTATGGAACTCCATTCCACCAGATCTTCGACAGGAACCGTGTCTTTTAACGTTCAGAAAGAGGCTTAAGACGTGGTTGTTTAAGCAAGCCTTTCCAGACCCCACCTGACCATTAATTAACCAACAACTACAGTCAGACACTCTCTGAACATTGCAAACAATTGTTCGTTCCGTTAAATTCCTCTTGCCTTTCCTTCTCCTTCCAGTTTTGAACACCCCTGTTTTATTGTAACTTCAGAGTTTCCTTTCACTTGTTACTGTTGGAGTTTATTTGCATTTTCACCCCCTGTTAAATGTAAACCAGCATGATGTGATCCTTATCCCGAATGCCGGTATAGAAAAGCACTAAATAAATAAAATAAAAATAAAATGTATATACTGTATAACCAGTGAAATTTCCAATAAAAGTGGTTTACAGATTTAACATACATAATAAAATCCAACATAAAACCAGTTACCAACAGTACAACAGTTACCAACAGTACAACATTGCATATACAAACTACCTACTACCAACTGTCACTGCTAACCTCCCCCCCCCCCAGATCCCACCACTCCCCAAATTATAATCCAAATTTTCCACAACATCAAAAGGCAAACCTGTCCCAGGCTTAACTGTTTGATTCCCTCCCACTCTGCCCCTCTACCCACCCACCCCTGGGGCTTGTTTTCTAATAAAGACTGCCTAACGTACCATTGGCGGCGAGATAAATTAGTGCATTGATAAAAGTCAAGAAAATACAATTCACAAATTCCCATGATGAGGACTATCCAATGTAACTGCTGTGGAGCCTTTATTCTGAGGGAAAGCATCTGGACACTTAGAGCTTGCCCAATTTGTGCACAACTCTCTTCCTTGAAAAAGGAGCTGACTGAGATTAAAGATCAATTAGCTTCAATTAAAAGTAATACCCCCACATTGCATTACTCAGAATATAATTCCCCAATATCACAAAAAAACCAGGAGTCAAGAAAAGGAGATTCATTAGGCTCAGGTAGGACCCACAGTCACCCATTCTTGACAGATGGGCAGCCAAGAGGTACACCCCCCCCCCCCACTCAAACAGGTCATTAAGTTCTTTAAAATCCAGGAAGAGTCACGTGATGTTGAGTGAGTGAGCAGACGTGGGTCTGATCGCTCCGGGGACCCCCTCAGGGAAAAAAGCGGCGAATCTACATAAAATCGCTCATTTTTATTTCAAAATTGCTTATTTTGAAAAGGAAAACTACCAAATATTATTTTAAGTTAAAAAAAATTTTGAAATTTTTGTGGATGAGCAGTAGCAGATCTGATCTCTCTGAGAACACCCTCTGGAGGAGGGGAAACGCAGCGAATCGTTATAAAATAACTCTCAATATTTGAATTTACTTACTTCATTAAGCACAAGCTTCAAATACAACTTCAGGGGATTGATCTTTGAATTCTTTTGTGGAAATGACAACAAAATCGGGTAGGAAAGAAAGAGAAAAGATGAAGGCTGCTGATCCTAAGATGGCTGATACAGACACTACACAGTTAACTGACTCGGTAGTGGGGGTGGGGCCTGACATCCCAGCGTTGGTAATAGCTGCATTAGAGGGGAGGTTTCAGCAACTTTCCACACAAATTGCTGGTGTGAGCTCTCAAATTACAGGAATTCATACTCAGTTAAAGGAAGCTGAATCCAGAATCTCAGAAGTAGAAAATAAGATGGAAGAACAAGCTAAGGATTTGAGAGAACTTCAGAAATCCCAGGAAATACTGCAAAGTAAGGTTGATGATTTAGAAAATAGATCACGCAGGAACAATCTGCGTATTATAGGCATACCTGAAAGCATAACAGATGTTGATTTGGGATCTAAACTTACTTCATGGCTAATTCTAACATTGAACCTAGATAATCAGCATGGGCAGCTATATATAGAGAGGGCACATCGGTTGGGACCCTATCAGATAGACAGGTCCTCACAAACTAGACCGAGAGCAGTTATAATTAAATTTCTTAATTTTGCACATAAGGTACAGATACTGCGAGCCTATAGAAAAATAACAGATTTAAATTTTGAAGGGAGTAAAGTGCTCATCTTTCAAGATTATTCAGCCTCTGTGGCAGCTCAAAGAAAAGCATTTGTTCCAGCATGCTCTCAATTAGCCAAATTAAAAATTAGAGCCACCCTGATGTTTCCTGCAAAACTGCGTATTTATTATAATGATCAAACTCATGTCTTCACAAAAGCTGCTGAAGCTCAAGCTTTTATTCAAGGACTTCCATTGATGTAATATCAGAAGATGTGACTTGATATAATTTTTCATTGGAGCTGTTTGTTTTCAATTAGATGATCTCTCTGGTGTTTGTTTTCACATTGAGAGAACTTTCAGGAATTCTCTACAAGAAAATTGTATTAATAGATTGATTTTTCAATTTTGGATCACTCATTAGATTTGGTTGTTTTCACATGAAGAAAATTTTACTAAAAGAAAGGCTACTCGCTAAATAAACTGTTTTTCATGGCAAATTTTTCTTTTTCTCCTTATGAGGGGGTTCTTAAGTGACCTTCATTAATATGTTAGGTGTGGGGGTGCATGGGATGATCCAATTTTGGTTCATCTTATGTGGTCTATTACACCTTTTGGGAAGATATATAAAGGGTAAAGCATCGAGGGGGCACATGGTTATAGTATGCAAAGTACTTTTAATATATGTGGATAATTTATACAATGCTATTGTGGGTGAGAGTCTAGGCTGGGGGATAATCACTCACATAATAATAACTGTAAACCAAATCATAAAGAAGTTTGCATTTATTTATATAGATGGCTGAGGTACGGATATGTACTTGGAATGTCTGTGGTATAGGCTCAGTAATAAAACGCTATAAAATTTTACATTCACTTAAGCGTTATAAAACACATATTGCTTTATTGCAAGAGACGAGACTCACTGACTTGGAACATGAGAAATTAAATAAACAATGGGTGGGGAAATCCTTTTATGCCTCATCCTCCTCAAGTAAGGCAGGAGTAGCTATACTTCTACATAAAAAGATTCCTTTTCACTTACATCATTTAAAAGCAGATCCAGAGGGAAGGTATATTTTTTTAGACATTGAGATATATGGGAAAAGAATATTCTTGGGAAATATATATGCACCTAACAAATATTCTTCAATATTTTATGAAAATATCTTCCAAATTCTGCAAGAACATTCACATCTTCCACTTATTTTGGGAGGTGATTTTAATACTGTATTAGAACCAACAATGGATAGACAACCGCCACACCAAACTTCCAAGATAGATGAAGGGCGAGGTCTTCCATTTAATTGTAAATTATTAGATCTTGCAGATGTTTGGAGATTGTTACACCCTAATGATCTTAACTTTACTCATATTTCACGAGCTCATGGATCACAATCTAGACTGGACTATTTATTGGTTAGCTCCACTTATTTTTCTAAAGTGACAGGTTCAGATATAGGGCCTTTAGTTATTTCGGATCATGCCCCTGTTTGGGTGGATTTTGCGGGATTTAATAGCACAGGAGGGGGTAAACATTGGAGATTTCCAGCCAAATTATATTATGATGAAGGATTCAAATCATATATAAGAGATAAATGGAAAGAATACGACTATTTCAATAACCAGCATCAAGGTGATCCAATTTTATATTGGGACACGGCAAAGGCAGTCCTGAGGGGAGAGATTATATCATATACAGCTAAAAAACATAAGGAATTGTCAGCAACAACAGTTCGATTAGAAAAACAATTAAGGAAAGCTAAAGCCTATTTTACCTCTTTTCCTACAAGGGAAAACCGCATAAAAGTTTACTCTCTCCAAAGTACTCTTCATGATTTTATACAACAAAAAACACAAAAAAATCTTCTCTACTATAAGCATCGGTTGTTTCAATTTGGTAATAAGACAGGGAAATTATTAGCTGGATTAGTAAAGTCATGGGAAGGAAAATCATATGTTAAAGTATTAAGGGATTCAACAGGACAAATAAAGACATCCACTAAAGATATTGGGAAAATATTTACAGATTACTATCAAAAATTATACTCAGTGGATACAGACTATCACCCAGACATTCATAAGTACCTTTCTAAGATAAAACTCCCCCGGGTAAATAAAATGGACCTATCATTAATTAATGCTCCTATGGGAAAAACAGAATTGGAATTGATCATTAAGGATTCTGCTTTAGGTAAATCTCCAGGTCCAGATGGATTCACGTATGAGTTTTACAAAGTCATGTCTGATTTAATTAGTAGTCCTATTAAAAAAGTATATGATAGGCTTTCTTCGGATGAATTACAAACTTGGCAGGAGAATAAAGCAACTATAGTAGTACATCCTAAGTCTAATCGAAACCCAGAGTTACCTGGTTCTTATAGACCTATATCCCTTATTAACTGTGATCTTAAATTAATAGCTAAAGTAATGGCAGATAGACTTGCAATGATCATTACTAAACTTATTTCTCCTTCTCAAGTGGGGTTTGTCAGAGGTAGGCAGGCAGTAACAAATGTCCGCAGAGTTCTGGCATCTATTGCCTTCTCAGAAAAATTACATTTGAATTCTCTTATAGTGAACTTTGATGCTGAGAAGGCTTTTGATCGAGTGAACTGGGTATTTTTATTTGAAGCCTTGAACCATTATGGATTTCAAGGCTCCTTTATTTCATTTCTAAAAAATTTATATAATCAGCCAAAAGCTAATATTTGGGTAAATGGGGAACTTTCATCAGACTTTACATTGTCTCGGGGTACTAGGCAGGGTTGTCCCTTGTCCCCTTTATTATTTGTATTATCTTTGGATCCTTTATTACGTATCTTGGAGGATAATAAGAATATAGAAGGGATTAAAATGGGATCGGCAAAATTCAAATTAGCTGCATTTGCGGATGATCTCTTGTTGCATTTGATAAACCCCACCAAATCTCTTCCAGTTGCTCTTCATGTGATTGAAGAATATGGTCTTTATGCAGGTTTTAGTTTAAATCTCGATAAATCTGAGGCCATGGTAATAGGTCCTGATGCATCTATACCTTGGTATGGGAAATTCCCCTTAAAATGGACAAATGATAAATTAAAATATTTAGGTATTTGGATTCCAAAAAGCCTTTCCAAGCTATATGACTTAAATATATCTCCAATGCAACAGAAAACTAACAGCTTTTTAAATGCTTGGCACTGTTTCCCACTCTCTCTTATTGGAAGAATACACTTATTGAAAATGACATTATTACCACGATGGCTGTATGTGCTCAGTGTTCTACCTCTTCTATTAACTCATGTGACTATTAGCAAATATCAGAGAGTAGTGACAAAATTTTTATGGCAGGGGAAAAAACCAAGAATTAAACTATCTATCCTAATGAAACCACTATCCATGGGAGGTATGGGTCTTCCGGATTTGAAACTCTATAATCATGCGATTAATTTACGATACATAGGGGACTGGTTGATGGGCACACAATACTTTTCAGACACCTATATTGAAGCACAATTGCTTCTTCCAATATCGCTTCGTTATGCTTTACATGCTCCTAACGCTTCTTTATCTCGCACAATCAAATCAGATCTGCTTTTACAACCTTTAAGAAGAACATGGATATGGCTAATGAGGAAGAATTCGTTATCTGACAACATATCACCATTTCTTCCATTTTGTGGTAATCCAAAGTTCTTTTTAGGATCGGATGCATCACGATTTCGACTTTGGGACCGTGCGGGACTCAGATGCATTGGACAATTAATACATATGGATGGATCTTTTCTTACTTTTAAAGAACTTCGTTCTTTTTATAAACTCTCAGCTATTGACTATTATCAGTACCTTAAAGCTCGACATTATATACAATCGCTTGGTTCACCAACCTTCATGGACACTAATTGGCAATTTTTAAGTAACTGGTTTGATCCAGAAAACCCCCAGAAACGTTCTATATCATATTTGTACAAACAATTAGAGTCTTCATATAAGATTTGGTCCTTGGAGAAGGTGCAACTTAAATGGCAATTAGAACTTGAGCAACCGATATCAATTGCAGTATTGAAATCTGCATTTGTTAGTACGCGTAAAATTACAATTAATACGCTCTTGCGGGAAACTAGATATAAAATTATCTATAGAATGTACATTTCCCAGCATCAAGCATTCAAAGCAGGTTCACTAACTCTGATATATGTATCAGGTGCAAAGGAGGACCAACACACTTGGGTCATTCCTTTTGGAGTTGTCCAACAATTCAAATATTTTGGAAGAAAGTTTATCATACTGCAAATAAAGTTGTGGGTTATAAAATTCCATTTTCTTCATTGGTGGCACTTTTTGGAATCTTTCCTAACTCATTCAAAAGAAATAAGGTCTCGATTCTCTGGATTACAAAAGTTTTTTTATTAGCTTGCAAAGCCATACTAACAGCCTGGAGAACTTCAGAAGGACCATCTATATTATTATGGCGTTCTTCTATAATAAATCTACTAACCATGGAAACCTTGGCTATTAATCACCTGTCTATCAAGACTAGAAGAGCAATAAATGCAGTCTGGCTTCCCTTTATTCTAACCTTACCACATGAATCTAAAAGTCTTTTTTAAAATCGTATAATTATTTGATATGTGATCCTTGTGCTTCTTCGATGCAGGGAGGGAAAGAGGGATGGGGGGAGGTAGGGTTATGGGAGGAGGGGTAAAAATATGGATAGAGTTAAGAAAATATGTACCAATTGTTATGCTTTGGTAATGTTCATTATTTATAATAAAAACAGATTTAACATAAAATCCAGGAATACAGTGGGCTCAGGTAGAATTAGACCTGTGATGAGGAGACACACAATGTACCAAATGCAAAAAGAACAACAAGCCATCTCTATATTAAAAACTGAAGAAGTTCTTGAGAAAAACATTGAAGTGTTACCAGAAATGAGAGAAAAAACACAATGCATGCAGTATTTCAAGATCCATAACCAAAAGAAAAATCTAATTCAGATGAATAACTCTGTCAACAGTGGCACAACTACAAAAAGAGAGAGTGAAGTGAATAGCAAATCTCAACTAATATCATATAAGGAGTCCAGGAAAAGCAATAACCTTAAAGAGAGTACCTGGAAGGCTATGACCACAAATGCTCATAGTTTGGGAAATAAAATCCCAGATCTGCAGGCCTTAATGGCTGAGGCAGAATTGGACATTGTTGCTATCACAGAGACATGGTTCACAGAATCTCATGATTGGGATACAACAATACCTGGCTATAACTTGTTAAGGAAGGACAGAGAGGATAGAAAAGGGGGAGGTGTGGCTCTTTATGTCAGAAACAACATCCAAGCATCTGAGCTACAAGGAAGTTGGGGTAAGGAAGAAGCTCTATGGCTCGACCTAAAAAAAGATGACGGAGCGTCCATTTATATTGGAGTGGATTACAAGCCTCCAAACCAAAAGGAAGAGCTGGACAGAGACCTGGTTGAAGACATCCATAAGATAGGTAAGAAGGGAGAAGTGGTGATCGTGGGTGACTTTAATATGCCAGATGTAGACTGGAAAATCCCATCTGCAGAAACTAAAAATAGCAGAGCGATAGTGGATGCCATGCAAGTATCTTTGTTCAAACAAATGGTGTTGGAACCCACCAGAGAAGGAGCTATACTTGACTTAGTACTCACTAATGCAGATAATGTCTCAGATGTCCAGGTGGGTGCCCACCTCAGCAGCAGTGATCATCAAACGGTATGGTTTAATATCACTAAAAGAATAGGGAAAAGAACCACAAAGACCCGAGTTTTACAGTTCAAAAACACAGACTTTGAGGAAATGGGGAAGTACCTGGAGGAAGAACTAAAAGGATGGGAGAACGAGAGAGATGTGGATCAGCAGTGGACCAATCTAAAAGGAGCAATCACCAAGGCAACTGCTCTTTACGTTAGAAATGTAAAGAAAAGCAAAAGAAAATTGAAACCTATCTGGTTCTCAAAGGAGGTGGCTGACAAAATTAAAGCTAAAAGAACAGCATTCAAGACATATAAAAGATCCCAAAGGGAGGAACACAAAGAAGAATATTTGTATCAACTGAGGGAGACAAAGAAATTAATCAAGTTGGCAAAAAGTCAAGCGGAAGAGAGGATTGCCAAGGAGATAAAAAATGGTGACAAAACATTTTTCAGATACATCAGCGAAAAGAGAAAGATCCAAAGTGGTATAGTGAAATTGAAAGGTGGTAATGATCAATGTGTGGAGGGAGACGAAGAAATGGCAGAAATATTAAACGAATACTTCAGCTCTGTGTTCACTAAAGAAGACCCTGGAGAAGGACCATCTCTACACAACAAAAAACTGGTGGGAAGTGGAATAGATGAAAATCCTTTTACAGTAGAAAATGTGTGGGAAGAGCTAAAGAACCTGAAAGTGGACAAAGCCATGGGGCCTGATGGGATTCATCCAAGGATACTGAGGGAGCTCAGAGATGTTCTGGCAGCTCCGCTGTGTGACCTGTTCAATAGATCCCTAGAAACGGGAATGGTGCCGAATGATTGGAGAAGAGCGGTGGTGGTCCCGCTTCACAAGAGTGGGAACAGGGAGGAGGCTGGCAACTACAGACCGGTCAGCCTCACTTCGGTGGTGGGAAAAGTAATGGAGTCACTGCTGAAAGAGAGAATAGTGAACTATCTACAGTCTGGAGAATTGATGGACCAGAAGCAACATGGATTCACCAGGGGAAGATCCTGTCAGACAAATCTGATTGACTTTTTTGACTGGGTAACCAAGGAATTGGATCGAGGAAGAGCACTCGATATCATATACTTGGATTTCAGCAAAGCTTTTGACACGGTTCCGCACAGGAGACTGGTGAATAAAACGAGAAGCTTGGGAGTGAGTGCCGAGGTGGTGACCTGGATTGCAAATTGGTTGACGGACAGAAGACAACGTGTGATGGTAAATGGAACCTTCTCTGAAGAGAGAGCGGTTTTAAGTGGTGTACCGCAAGGATCGGTGTTGGGACCGGTCCTGTTCAATATCTTTATGAGCGACATTGCGGACGGGATAGAAGGCAAGGTTTGTCTTTTCGCGGATGACACTAAGATCTGCAACAGAGTGGACACGCCGGAAGGAGTGGAGAGAATGAGACGGGATCTAAGGAAACTGGAAGAGTGGTCGAAGATATGGCAGCTGAGATTCAATGCCAAGAAGTGCAAAGTCATGCATATGGGGAGTGGAAACCCGAATGAACTGTATTCGATGGGGGGGGGAATGGCTGATGTGCACGGAGCAGGAGAGGGACCTTGGGGTGATAGTGTCTAATGAAATGAAGTCTGCGAAACAATGCGACAAGGCTATAGCAAAAGCCAGAAGAATGCTGGGCTGCATAGAGAGAGGAATATCGAGTAAGAAAAGGGAAGTGATTATTCCCTTGTACAGGTCCTTGGTGAGGCCTCACCTGGAGTACTGTGTTCAGTTCTGGAGACCGTATCTACAAAAAGACAAAGACAAGATGGAAGCGGTACAGAGAAGGGCGACTAGGAAGGTGGAGGATCTTCATCGGATGACGTACGAGGAGAGATTGAAGAATCTAAATATGTACACCCTGGAGGAAAGGAGGAGCAGAGGCGATATGATACAGACTTTCAGATACTTGAAAGGTTTTAATGATCCAAAGACAACGACAAACCTTTTCCGTAGGAAAAAAATCAGGAGAACCAGGGGTCACGATTTGAAGCTCCAGGGAGGAAGATTCAGAACCAATGTTAGGAAGTATTTCTTCACGGAGAGGGTGGTGGATGCCTGGAATGCCCTTCCGGAGGATGTGGTGAAGACCAGAACTGTGAAGGACTTCAAAGGGGCGTGGGATAAACACTGTGGATCCATAAAGTCAAGAGGCCGCCAATGAAGAGTGGGTGACTCGCCAGAATGAAGGCTACTGCCTGGAGACAATACCCTTATTCAATAAACGTACACATGCTTACTGTGACTCCAACATCGTTCTAGCTTCAACAGCAAGAGGAAATGTGGAATAAAGGATCTGCACTCACAAAGGGGGGCAGTAGCTGGCTTGTTACGGCGGTTACTACCCCAAACCAAATAAGCCTGTTACTTCAATTTCTATGCATATACAGCATAGTTCTCTGCTTCAACGGCAGGGGAGAAGAAAAAACTGATACTACACACATCCAGCAGAGCTCTCTGCTTCAACGGCAGGGGAGAAGAAAAAAGGGTTCGCACTCACAAAGCTGGGAGTAGCTGGCTTGTTATGGCGGTTACTACCCCAAACCAAATGTGCCTGATACTTCACTTTCGATGCATATCCAGCATGGCTCTCTGCTTCAACAGCATGGGAGAAGAATAAACTGATACTTCAAGCATATCCAGCATAGCTCCCTGCTTCAACGGCAGGGGAGAAGAAAAACAACCAATAAGGGCTGTATAACATAGTCTGAGTAAAACAAATAAGCATGGGTGTAGCTTGCTTATTGCGGCGGTTACTACCCCTACTACCCCTAACCGATCAAGCTAGATATTTCACTTGGATGCAGCTCCATCACTGCTTTCTACATTAATGGTGGGGGTGGAAGGGAAATAGAACCAAGAGCTAAGAGAAACAGATAAGTATGAGAGAAAAAAGTGTGTGAAGCTTGCTGGGCAGACTGGATGGGCCGTTTGGTCTTCTTCTGCTGTCATTTCTATGTTAAATCAACTCAACTGTCCCCCTCCTCTGAAAACTGGGAAGAAAACAAATGGGCCTTAAGTAGTTTATGAAATGTCATATAACTCAGTTTGTTTCTAACCAACACTGGTAAACTATTCCAGGCCAGAGGGGCTGCTGCTGTAAAAGCACATTTAGAGCACCAACTAGATGGTGAGATTACTTACCTGATAATCTCGTTTTCCTTAGTGTAGACAGATGGACTCAGAACAAGTGGGTATAGTGTGCTCGTGCTAGCAGTTGGAGACGGATCTGACGTCAGCACGGGTACATATACCCCCACAGGAAGCGAAGCTCTTCAGTAATCTTCCTTGCAAAAGCTGTTATGGATATATGTGTACTGACGATCAATGAAATAGTGAAAACAGGATTCCCCTGACCGATTGATAGTAGCTGGAGACCGCCAGCATTCCCAACTGGAAGGCGTCGACACCTGGTAGAGTGGACGCACTCATGTAAGAAGTGATAAGGCTTACCTTGAATCGGTGAATCCAATGTATACAGGCAGCTGGGCGGGATGCTGAGTCCATCTGTCTACACTAAGGAAAACGAGATTATCAGGTAAGTAATCTCACCATTTCCTGTTGTGTAGCCAGATGGACTCAGAACAAGTGGGATGTACAAAAGCTTTACTCCCGGACTGGGCGGGAGGCTGCCTGAGGACCGTGTAAGACCGCCCTCGCAAATGCTGTGTCCTCCCTGGCCTGAACATCCAGACAGTAGAACCTGGAGAAGGTATGGAGGGAGGACCATGTCGCCGCTTTACATATTTCTGCAGGCGACAGCATCCTAGATTCTGCCCAAGATGCTGCTTGGGCTCTGGTAGAATGGGCCTTGACTTGTAGAGGCGATGACTTCCCGGCCTCTACGTAGGCCGCTCTGATGACTTCTTTAATCCAGCAGGCGATAGTGGGCCGAGAGGCCGCTTCTCCTTGTGTCTTCCCGCTGTGAAGGACGAACAGATGGTCAGTCTTTCGTACTGTTTCTGTCATTTCCAGATATCTGGGCAGCAATCTGCCGATGTCGAGATGGCGTAGCAAACGCCCTTCTTCTGATTTCTTCAAACCCGCCGTGGTAGGCAGGCATATGGTCTGGTTGAGGTGAAAGTGTGAGACTACCTTAGGATAGAAAGGATGGAACCGTGCGAAGATGGATAGCCTCTGGAGTGATTCTGAGAAAGGGATCACGGCAAGACAGTGCTTGTAGCTCTGAGATGCGGCGTGCTGAACATACAGCCAGCAAGAACACCATCTTCAAAGCGAGAGAACGGACAGACAGGCCCTGAAGGGGTCTGAAGGTGGATCCCACGAGGAAATCCAAAACTAGGTTGAGGTTCCACAGAGGCACTGGCCACTTCAGTGGCGGACGAATGTGCTTGACTCCTTTCAGGAAGCGAAAAACATCTGGATGCTTGGCAATGGTCTTGCCATCCCTCCTGGGACCATAGCAAGACAGCGCAGCCACCTGAACCTTGATGGAGCTGAGGGAGAGACCCTTCTGAAGTCCATCCTGCAGGAAATCCAAAACAATAGGGATTGTGGTTGCATGTGGATTGGTGCCGTGAGTGTCGCACCAGTCTTCAAATACTCTCCAGATCCTGACATAGGTGAGGGAGATGGAAAACTTGCGAGCTCGGAGGAGTGTATCTATCACTGGCTCTGAGTAACCTCTTTTCTTCAGTCTAGCCCTCTCAATGGCCAGACATAAGAGAAAATTGAGCTGGATCCTCGTGAAGGATGGGACCTTGACGTAGCAGGTCCCTGAACGGAGGCAGGGGTAGGGGCTCCCCTGCCAGTAGTCTTCTCATGTCCGCGTACCAGGGTCTTCTTGGCCAGTCTGGTGCCACTAGAAGAATTAGGCCCCGGTGCTTCTGAATCTTGTGGATGATGGCGCCCAGCAGAGGCCACGGAGGAAAAGCGTATAGCAGAGTCCCTGGAGGCCATGGCTGAACCAGGGCGTCTATCCCGTGTGAAAACGGGTCTCGCCTGCGGCTGAAGTATCTGGGTACTTGAGCATTGGACCTGTCCGCTAGTAAGTCCATGTCCGGAATCCCCCAGTGATCCACAATCATCTGGAAGACTGTGGGCGACAGCTGCCATTCCCCTGGATTTAAGCTTTCTCTGCTGAGGAAGTCTGCCGTGGTGTTGTCCTTCCCGGCAATGTGGACGGCGGAGATGTCCTGAAGATTCGCCTCTGCCCAAGTCATCAACAAGGCTATCTCTAGAGATACCTGTCGGCTTCTGGTTCCGCCCTGGCGGTTGATGTATGCCACCGTGGTGGCGTTGTCGGACATCACTCTGACTGCTCTGTTCCTCAGCCTGTGAGCTAATTGCAGGCAGGCTAGCCGGACTGCTCGTGCCTCTAGACGGTTGATGTTCCACCCTGACTCTTCCCTGTTCCACCGCCCTTGTGCGGTGAGTTCTTCGCAGTGTGCTCCCCAGCCGCTCAGGCTGGCATCTGTGGTGAGCAGAGTCCATGTGGGGGAGGACATCTTCGACCCCCTGCTCATGTGGTTGGACTGCAACCACCACCGTAACTGGGTCCTCACTCTGGCCGGCAGAGGTAGGTGCGTGGAATAATTCCGGAAGCGGGGGCTCCAGCGAGAGAGCAGGGAGTGTTGTAGAGGTCTCATATGGGCTCTTGCCCAGGGCACTACTTCCAGGGTGGAGGCCATGAGGCCGAGAACCTGCAGATAATCCCAAGCTATGGGCCGGCTGGCTCCCATCAAGGACCGGAGACGCGTCTGAAGTTTTAACCTTCTCTTGGTAGTGAGACTGACTGTGTCTGCCTGGGTGTTGAACTGTATTCCCAGGTATTCCAGTGATTGGGAAGGCTGTAGGCAACTCTTTTTGAGGTTGACTACCTATCCCAGGCTTTCCAGAAGGGCAATCACTCTGTTGGTTGCCCGATGGCTCTCCTCCCGTGATTTCGCCCTGATCAGCCAATCGTCCAGGTAGGGATGGACGAGGATTCCTTCCCGTCTGAGCGCTGCTGCTACCACTACGACCACCTTGGTGAAGCTCCGCGGCGACGTGGCTAACCCGAAGGGCAGAGCTCGGAATTGGAAGTGGCGTCCCAGAACCTTGAAGCATAGATAGCGCTGATGATCCGGATGGATCGGGATATGCAGGTAGGCTTCTGACAAGTCTAAGGCCGTGAGGAATTCTCCTGGCTGTACTGCGGTCTTGACTGAGCGCAGAGTTTCCATGCGAAACCTCGGGACCCTTAAGTATCGATTGACTGACTTGAGGTCCAATACGGGCCGGAAAGTGCCCTCTTTCTTG
Source organism: Rhinatrema bivittatum (assembly GCF_901001135.1). Lineage (NCBI taxonomy): Eukaryota > Metazoa > Chordata > Amphibia > Gymnophiona > Rhinatrematidae > Rhinatrema > Rhinatrema bivittatum. Next base: position 769,665,341 of record NC_042616.1, read on the forward strand.
GGTACCATGAAATAAATGGAATAGTGTCCAGAATTCATTTCCCATGCAGGTACTGGGATGATGGCTTTCAAGGACAGGAGCCTCGCCAGGGTAGCTTCCAAGGCTGCCTTCTTGTGTATGGGACATGAAGATTCCACAAACCTGTCCGGAGGGAGATGATGAAAGTCCAGATAATACCCCTCTCGGATGATGGCGAGGACCCACTGGTCCGACGTAATCTCGACCCATCTGGGGTAGAAGAGGGTTAACCTGCCCCCTATGGCTCTGTCCCCCGGATGGGTCGGCTGATTCTCATTGGGAGGCGCGGCCGGGCCCTGAACCCGAGCCGGCTCCCCTCTTCTGCTCTTTGGGCCGAAAGGACTGGTTCCTGGCCTGAGGACGAGGTGCCTGGTAGCTACCCCTATAGGGAATGAAGCGTTGGGAGCTTCTGCCTCTGGAGGGCCTCGGAAAGGCACGCTGGTTCCTTCTGAACCTGTCTTCTGGCAGTCGAGGTATTGGAGAGGCACCCCATGTGCTGGCTAGTTTATCTAGGTCGCTGCCGAACAGGAAAGAACCCCTAAAGGGCATTCTAGTGAGACGTGTCTTCGAAGGAGCATCAGCTGACCAATTCCATATCCAGAGCTGCCTCCTGGCAACCACAGAAGATGCGATCCCCTTGGCTGTTGTACGGACTAGGTCGGATGCAGCATCCGTGAGGAACGAGAGAGCGGACTCCATGTCTGCTGCCGGAGCATTGTTCCTGACCTGTGATAAACAGGAACGCGTCACCACTGTGCAGCAGGTTGCGATTCGCAAAGACAGAGCTGCTACCTCAAATGTCTGTTTCAGGATGGCGTCCAGTCGCCGGTCGTGAGGTTCCTTGAGGGCCGCCCCCCCCTCAACTGGAATGGTAGTGCGCTTGACCACCGCGCTAACCAAGGCGTCCACCTGAGGGCACGCCAGCATCTCCTTGATTGCCGGATCCAGGGGGTACATGCCTATCAGGCCCCGACCCCCTTTGAATGAGGCCGCAGGTGCAGCCCATTCCAGATCTATTAGTTGCTGTGCTGCCTGCAAGAAGGGAAAATGGCGGGCTGTAGGACGAAGACCCTCCAGCAGAGGGTTCTGTGTAGATGGCACCGTAGTGCCGGGGCCTGAAATATCCAACTCCGCCAGGCACTGAGATACTAGGTCGGAGAGGTCTTCCTTGGGGAAGAACCGCCTCATGGTTCGATATGGCTCAATCCCCGAGGGAAGTTCCCCCTCCTCGGAGGGTTCTGATTCGTCCTCTGAAATATCCGGGTCTGCCTGAACCGGACCGCCCGGAGGCAGGTGTGCTTGCCCACGATAAGGGCGCGAAGGTCCAGGGGCAGGATCCGCTGGAGCAGCAACAGGAGCAGCAGCAACAGCAGCAGCAGGGCCCGGACAGGAAGCTGATTGCATCTGTACAAAGGCATGGATCCCCTTAAAGAGATCCACCCAGGAAATAGAAGTGGTCTCAAGTCGTCGGGGTACCAGGTCCCCCGGGATCCCAGGTTGTTCGAGACTGCCCGCGAGACCCGGGGTGGCCCCTGGGAAACTGACAACAAACCTCGGTTGAGACTGGTCCTGGCCCGAGGCTCCCAGTGCCTCCTCACATTGGGCACAAAGGGAGTCTGGCTCCTCGCTGTGCGTGGCCCTAAGCTGGCATGCTGAGCAGAGGCCGAGGGCTTTCATGCCGGAATCAGGAGGTGCTGCCGCCGGAGACGCCGGGGCGTCTGAATGTTCCATCGCTGAAAAATATGCGCTCAGGAATATGCGGCAGCAACATGCGCCCAATACAATATGCACTCAAAACAATATGCGCTCAATACTAAGCGGCAGCTATATACGCTTAATCCAATATGCGCTCAATAACATGCGGCAGCAATATACGCTTAATCCAATATGCGCTCAATAATATGCGGTCAGCAATATACGCTCTATACAATATAATATATGCTAAATGGTAGACAACATACTCTCCAAATATGCGCTCAATACAATACAGGCGCCTATCATGGGCACTCAATACCTTAACAAGGCCGACAAAATGGCGACCTCCGCGGCGTGCCGGAGACAGGCAACGCCGCCGATCCTCGTACATCGGAGACCACAAGAAAGAGATATACGCCTTACCTAATCCTCGGCGCTTCCCGGCTGAAACCCGGGCGGTCTCCGGCTGCAGGGGGAGAGGGGAAATACCTTCACCGCCGCGCTTGAGGAATGCACCCGCTGCCTCCCAAGTCCACGCCGGGACCGAGGCGCCTCTTAGCTCGCCCAAGCCTCGCTTGGGGGCTGGGACCCTGCCGCGATTCGGCCACCGGACCAAGGCAAAAACCTCCGAGAGATCGCGGAAATCACCCCGGGAAACTCAACTGGGGGAGGGACCGAATGGTATCACCGCAGGAGTGCGGGGCTCGATGTTCCCGTAGAAAGTAGATTGGAAACACGCTCAGCGAGCATGCAGGCTCTCCAAACTGCTTTGGAGACGGAAATTACTGAAGAGCTTCGCTTCCTGTGGGGGTATATGTACCCGTGCTGATGTCAGATCCGTCTCCAACTGCTAGCACGAGCACACTATACCCACTTGTTCTGAGTCCATCTGGCTACACGACAGGAAATCTAAATTTCCATCCCGATGAGTACTCCAAACGCACCCCCTGGGATGTTCTAAGAGGAGGTTTTCATGCCAGACTTCTAAGCTAGAAACTGTCTCAAATTCAGACCATCTAACCCTCTGGATTTCAGGAAAATCATCAAACCAAGCTAGTATGTTCAAAAACAATGTGGAAATTTTTACAATTTTAGACTCTAAAGAATTCAGAAATTCCTCACAGTCCTTGGAACTTGAAAAATGCTTGATGACACCGTATCAGAGTAAGATGTCAAATTACAAACAAAATTTTTGGGTTACCAGAAGCAGAAATACAGGCTCCATAAAATACCTTTTCTGCCTCATCACTCTTTCGCTTATAATCAGCAAATAACTATTGTAAGGAACTGCGAATGCATGAGCCCCTCTTGCAGGGATTCACACATGCAGTTTCATAGGTAGAGTCCTGAGACCCACACTAGTGGTGGGTGAGCGAGTCTTGGCATGGGCTAGACCATGGCTGAGTCCAAATGTCTATACAAAAACCAGACTGCGGCAGAAGTCAGGCAAGGGCAAGACTGATGGATTGAGACAAGGCTGATGGCTTGAGAAAAGACTGATGAATTACGACAAGGCTAAGGCTGAAGTGGAGCTCAAGTCTACATCAGAGCCTCAGGCGAAGACTGAAGCAAAGCTGAAGACTGAGAAGATAGAATCAGGCTGAATGGCTTGAGCAAGACAAAAGTCTTGAACCAGCAGGAGATCTTCTTACTTAGGCAACAAATCCAACTCCAGGCAGCCTAAGTAGTCTTGAGCATGTGATATCATCAGGGTGGGTACCCAACTCTCCCGCCAATGTGCGCCGAATCATGCACACTGATATGCATGCCCTAAGCATCTCTTTGCTAGGTCCTAGTATCATACAAGTCAGAGCATTCAATAGCAGCTCTCTGCCGCATGGTGAATGTCTGCCGCTGAGGAGTGGGGGAAATTGGCTGGATTTTAACCACCATCTATACTGATAGTAACGCCAGACACATTTCTGCTTTCTAAGAAAGCATCTATTGTCACGAGGCTCAGAAGTAAATTGAAAATTTAGACCCCAATGCATTGGGAAAGCGTGAGTTGGAGCAATCTCATCCAAAACTTTAGCAATCATGAAGCCCGCTGCTCAACATTTGTAGGGATCACAAACTACTATCTCATGTGAGACATGCAAACTAAACTGTTCAATATCCACGTGGACTCTTCTAACAACATCAGGCTTCCTTGGCATCAAGCTCACCAAAGGAACATTTGGAAAAACTTTGAGGACAATTAAAAAATGATCTAATCATGCAACCAGTTGTACAGATGTCTTAAGACGGGGTCGGGAACCCATGGCTCGCGAGCCAGATATGGCTCTATTGAGGGCTGCATCTGGCTCGCAGACAAGTGTCGCCACACTTTCCAGTCCCCCGCTGACCCAGCTGCTCCCTGGTCCTCCTCCGCCCGGGCTTAAAGCGGCAGGCCAGCTGGAGTCAGCGGCACCGGTGTGCTCTCTTCTTCCCGCCCCCCCCCCCCCCCCCGGAAGAGGAAGTGGTGAGCATCGGGTGCGTGCACGGGAAGCAGAGACCACGCTAGTGTGGTCTCTTCTTCCCACCCCCCCCCCCCCCCCCGCGGCCCGGAAGAGGAAGTGGAGAGCATCGGGTGCATGCACGGCAAGAAGAGGCCACGCTAGTGTCCGACGAAAAGAAGACTGCAGCGCGGCTCGGAGGAAAATGAAGAGCTTCAACCGCAGCCGATGGGACTCCGCCTCCGCGAGGGCTGAAAATGAAGGAGGTTAGCTGCTGCTGCCGCGAGTTCCCGGGGTGGGGGAGAGAGAGAGTGAATGAGCGAGCAAGCATGTGTGTTTGAGATCCTGTGTGTGTGAGTGAGAGATTGCATGTATGTGAATGATTGAGAGCTTGTATATGTGAAAAAGAGTATGTCTGTGATTGAGAGCCTGCCTGTGAGAGAGAGAGCATGAATGTAAGTTTACCATTGGGAACCTGTATGTGTAAGTTTGCGATTGAAAACCTGTTTGTGTGAAAGAGTATGTGTGTATGATTGAGATCCTTTGTGTGTGAGAGAAATCATGTGTATGTATGATTAAGATGACAAAAAACAGAGACCAGCTAGTGTCCAATATATTTCCACCAATTGACTAGCTGTAAAAGGTAACACAAATCATGTTGGATAAACGTACTGTTAAAAACCAACCTTTATTAAACTACTGGTTATTGATAATATATGTGAAAATTAATTTGAAATTTTAATTTTTGATTTTTAATTATTTTAGAGACAGGGACCTCAGAACTGGTAAAACAGGTTTGTTAACCAAAGTTTTTATAATCAGTAAGTTCAATCATAGGTCTCTATGATTGAACTCCACCCTCTTTACCAGAACTGTGAAGGACTTCAAAGGGGCGTGGGATAAACACTGTGGATCCATAAAATCAAGAGGCCGTCAATAAAGAGTGGGTGGCTTGCCAGAATGACGGCTACTGCCTGGAGATAATACCCTTATTCAATAAACATACACATGGTTACTGTGACTCCAACATCGCTCTAAGCTACAACAGCAAGAGGAAATGTGGAAAAAAGGATTCGCACTCACAAAGCGGGGAGTAGCTGGCTTGTTACGGCGGTTACTACCCCAAACCAAATAAGCCTGATACTTCACGTTCAACCCATATCCAGCATAGCTCTCTGCTTCAACGGCAGGGGAGAAGAAAAACTGATACTTCACGCATATCCAGCATAGCTCCCTGCTTCAACGGCAGGGGAGAAGAAAAACTGATACTTCACGCATATCCAGCATAGCTCTCTGCTTCAACGGCAGGGGAGAAGAAAAACTGATACTTCACGCATATCCAGCATAGCTCCCTGCTTCAACGGCAGGGGAGAAGAAAAACAACCAATAAGTCTGGGTAAAACAAATAAGCATGGGTGTAGCTTGCTTATTGCGGCGGTTACTTCCCCTACTACCCCTAACTAATCAAGCTTGATATTTCACTTGGATGCAGCTCCATCACTGCTCTCTACATTAATGGTGGGGGTGGAAGGGAAATAGAACCAAAGATCTAAGAGAAACAGATAAGTATGAGAAAAAATGTGTGAAGCTTGCTGGGCAGACTGGATGGGCCGTTTGGTCTTCTTCTGCCGTCATTTCTATGTTTCTATATGTGTCTCTCTTTTCTCAATTTAGGTTAAAAAACAGTTCCACTCTTAAAATGAATAACTTTGTAATCTTCAAAGCAGATGATTAAATCATATTCAATAATTGCAACAAGCTAATTCCAAGTTGTGAAATATTCTCAAACAATGTGTATGAATTACTTCAGCAGTGGCTAGACGTTTTTTGTTCAACTGCATCAGCGGCTGATTTTTGCCGCTGTCACACTGTTTCTGACCATTTTATCCAGAATAATTTGTTAGTTGGAAGCCCATAATTGATATATCTTTATCTGAAGGACAAGATTAATGTAGTAACTCTTTGTCCTAAAAAATATTGCACTTATCTTAGGACTTGTTGCGGTTTTCTTTTTTTGCCTTAAACAAGTCTGTGCTGTGAGTCCCCGCCAACGTTAACGTTTCGCTTAACGCTTCCTCAGGGCGGATTCTGTAGAACAAAGTAATAAATGTGAAATCAACATTTTATGGACAAATCATTTTTGCATTTCTTTTTATATATTGTTATACTCACGAGACTGTCTGTGGCTCGTAACGTGCGGGCTTCTTACTGCCGGCTGTCGTGGCTATACTTGTTTTATAGTATTCCAACGTTTTGAAATGTGACCAATCTGGTTGCTCGTTTTGAGCGTACTGCACGTATCAGCGTAACTCTATTTTTTTATTTTTTTACCAAGTGATTGACATCTCCGGCGTCTACTGCGTTCTGACGTCTGAATTTTGAAAAAAGGGGAAAACTCACCATAAAACTTAGTTCTGTTCTTATTTAAACTTTTAGTACTAAATATAAGAAAAACTCGAGCAGAGTTCTTCTGCTATTTATGAATTTCTATTTGATTTCAAGGCGTTTGTATGTGATGTTCTTAAAAAAAAATTTTATGTGAAAAAATTGTGTTCAAAAATTGTAAAAAATTCTTTAACAACTTTTCTATCGAATCAGACTATTCTGTTCTATTTTGCTGTTTAGTCCCACCGGTTCTTCTGAACCCAACTTGAAGATCCACTCCTGTTCTCTCATAAATAGTAATTTTTCTCTATTACCACCTCTTGCATCTGCAACAATGTGATCGATTGCAAACCAACGAAGTTCATGTGTTTTATGGTTTTCTGATAGACAGTGCTCCACAATAGGTGCCGTAATCCTTTTATTCTTTAAACAACTTTTGTGTTCACTTATACGGGAGCTCAAGTTCCTACTTGTTTGACCTATGTATGTCTTCTTACAGGGACACAGAATTACATAGATGATGAAATTGGTCTGGCATGTTGTGAAATGGTGTAACTTATGTATATATCCAGTTGTCACACATTTGTATTCTTTCAATTCTATTGTTTGACTACAGATTTTACAATGTCCACATTTATAATGACCTTGCAGAACTGTGCCTTCTAACGTTGTAAAATTAGTGGTCTTGTCTTTCAAAGTGGAGGGACACAAAATCTCCTTAAGATTTCTTCCTCTTGAAAAAGCTGCTCTAAATTCAAGATTCTCAAATCCAGGAATCAATTGAATAAGATGCCAATGTTTACGCATGTTTTGAATTATCTTTTTGGACATAGGTGAATACTTGGTTATACAGGTCATCATGTTGATATCTTCTTCCTTGGGATGTGATGTTAATAAAGCTTCCCTATCATAGTATAGGGCCCTCTTAAATCCGGTGTTAATACTTTTTTTAGGACATCCCCTATTCTTCAAATCTATACTCAATTGTGTTGCTTGATTTTTATAAATGTTCGTTTCCGAACAATTTCGCCTATACCTCAGAAACTGTGAAAAAGGTAAACTTGTTTTTAATGGCACTGGATGTGCACTTCGATAGTGTAGCATGGTGTTTCTGTCAGTATTTTTCTTATATACACTTGTCACCAAAGAACCATTTTCAGACTTTTCCAGCAAAACATCTAAAAAGGATACCTTTTTAAAATGGTAAGTTAAAGTAAACTGAATTTTTTCATCACAAGTGTTTATCCATTTGAAAAAAGAATTTAATTCTAATTCACTTCCACTCCAAAGAATGAAAATATCATCGATATATCTTTTATATAGATGAATTTTTGAAAAAAATGGTGAATGTTGTATCCATTCTTTTTCAAATTCAGCCATGAACAAATTAGCTAGCGAGGGAGCCATTGTTGCTCCCATCGCTGTACCAGAAATTTGTTGTAAGTAAGAGAGAGACCATGTGTGTCTGTGTGTGATTGAGAGCTGATTTAGGTGAGGAGCATGTGAGTATGTGATTGAGAGCCTGTGTGTAAATGAGAGAAAGAGAGGACATGTTTGTAAGCATGTGAATGAGAGTCTGTGTGTGAGAGAAAAAGACAGCATGTATTTATGTGATTGAAAGCCTGTGTGTGTGTGTAAGTGTGAAAAGATAGACAGCATGTGTGTAAATGTGTAATTAAGAGCCTATATAAGTGAGAGAGAAAAAACATGTGTATATGTGAGTACTGAGAGCATGTGTGTATAGGTGTGTCATTGAGATCCAGTGTGAGAGAGAGCGCTGGTATGTGACTGAGAGAGGAGAAAGTTCCAAGCAAACCACCCCGCCTCCTGCTAATTCAGAACAATCTCAGGACACCTGGATATCAAACGTTCCCAGGTATGCAGAGCAAAAAAATTTTTGTATCCTTATTATTTTTCATTACTGGGTCTTTGTGTCTGCTATTTTGAAATATTTTGTTGGTATCTGGAAATGTTTTATATGAGTTTTTAATTATTGGATATTCCACTCATCAGCTGTTTCGAAATATGTTCTTTTTGTTAGTACAGTTTTACTGCTGATGATTTTATATTTCTTGATTTGTTTTATAAGGATGGGTGATGTTTCTTTTTTCCTTTGTTACACTGCATACAGAGACTCTGGCTTGTTGCAGTTTCCAATTCAGTTTTTTCTGCATGCTTCTTGTTATGCGTTTTGGTCTCTTTATTCTATGTTAGGTGAGGGACAGCACGTGATTCAGATGAGGTTTTCTGCTGGCATGTAGTTTCTGTGTAGGACTCTATAGCAGCCTGACTTGGTCCGTTTTCCTAATAGGAGATGTATTGGTGTCTTAAGGCCTGGTGTAATATTTTCAGAGACTTATTGTACTTTAAAAGTGTGATCTTACATAAAATGCACACATTTACTTGTATTTAGTTTTAAACATATGGTATGGCTCTCATGGAATTACATTTTAAAATATGTGGCGTTTATGGCTCTCTCAGCCAAAAAGGTTCCTGACCCCTGTCTTAAGATATTGATTCACCACTATTGATGAATTTAAAAATATCAAATCTAAAGTATGCCCCTTCTCGAGTTTGGCTGAAGGAATAATTTGCTACCAACCAAGGCCAGAAAGTCTATCAAGAAGGGAAATCTAAATGTAAATTGAAATCACCAAGTAAGAGCATGTTATTCAAATTTGCCTTTGATCAAAGTAATTGTTCAAATAAAAATGAGTTAATACTTAACAAATTAGGAGGAGCAAAAACTAAACATATACTAAACTCATTAGAAAACAAAACTAGTGGAGGAAGTGACGTCACCCCGTGGGTATGGCGGCTTGAAAGCTAAGCTCGCGGTAGCAGAAGGAGGAAAGTAACATGTAACAGCGGCGAAAATGCACCCCGACGCCTGAAACGAGCAGGGGCAGCTGTGGGAACTGCTTGGCTGCAGTTTGGAAAAATTCGGGATCCCAGCGAGTGCCGGCAGCCTGAGAGCAGTGGGTGAATCGGGACGCCCTGGGGGGGAGGATGAGGAAAACATGGCGCCGGAGCACGTGGTGAAGATCGAGTAGGCGGCGAAATAATTCCCCAGAGCATCACGCGAGCTCAGCACCAAAGGAGGAATTCCCTGGCCCCTGGTAGCACAATTGCGGGGGAACGCAGCGTTGGAGTAAAGCGAGTGCGGGGTGACGAGGCAGGGAACCTCTTGAGGGGAAAAAGCAATCAAAATGGCGCCGGAGCACGTTGCAGAGTCAGCGGCAGTGCTGAAACGGTACCCCAGGGCGTAACGGGAGCAGAACGGCACAAGGGAAGGGAATGGCTGCTAGAAGAAAAATCATAGACTTATCGGAGTTTGCCTATAGCGAGAGCGGGGGAGTGGAGAAGGGAGCCCCTCGGGGGGACGAAGAAGAGAGCATGGCAACAGAGATGGAAGCAGCCAGTAGCTCACACACAGCAAAGCAAAGTGAGTCCAGCCCCACCAAGCAGGAGCTGCAGTCATGGTTGCAGGATATGAAACAAGAAATTATTCAAACCCTAAAACTGGAGATAAAAGAAAATATGGGAGCGCTCAGAAGGGAGGTGGAGGAGATTGGTGAGCGAATCCACGTGGTGGAACAGAGTGTGGATGAGCATGCTACAGCCATAGGACAGCAAACTAAGGACATTCAAATACTCCAACAAACCACGGAAGATTTATTGAATAAAATAGAAGATCTGGAAAATAGGCAAAGAAGATGTAATATCAGAATCAGAGGTGTGCCAGAGGGAGAGAAAACTATAGATTTTGGGAAGGTGGTGCAAAACATCTGCAAGGCCATATTAAGTACGGAAGCTGAGAAACCGTATGGGCAGCCGATTCTAATTGATAGAGCACACCGAGCGCTGGGCAAGCCCCTAAATAATAAACCGAGGGACATTGTGGCCTGTCTGCATAACTTTCCCAATAAAGAACTGATCATGAACAAAGCGCGAAAATTGGGGCGAATAGAGTGGAAAGGCTCCGAGATACAAATATTTAATGATGTATCTGCAGTTACCTTACAAAAGAGAAGGGCGATGAAAAATATCACTGAGACTTTGAGAGCGGAAAATGTGCGCTATCGGTGGCTGTACCCCTTCGGTATCATGTTTAATATAAGTGGGACTGCCTGTGCGGCAAAAAACCCGGAGGCCGCGGAAAAATTTCTGCGGCAACAGGGCATAGAGGTGAAAACACACCCGGCAGGCCCACTGCCAATGAGAGAGGGACCCACGCCTCGATGGCAACGCATGGGAAAAGGTGGAAAGCGACTGCGGCGCCAGGAGACTACCAAGGAGGGCATGGGATCCAGCGAAAGATGAAGAATTAATTTCGCTACCCTCGGATAACAGAAGTACTCCGGAAGGGGGTGGTAACTCCGGAGTAGACTTGATGGGATTGAATTGGGAAAAGTATACTGAATGAGGGAATTGGTATCACTAGGATACAGTGGGTATGAGTCTACCATTGGGGTAATGGTACAATGTGTTAGGAGTTACATATACAGTTGGCTAAGTTGGGGGGTATTTGAAGTTGTAATAATATCAGTTACATGACAGAGTTAAAGTTTGTGCATAGTCACTACACGGGATGAGGTCATTCCTCCTGAGAGGAGGGTGAGGATGGGTACCTCACGGATGATAGTAGGGGAAGGGGGGAAGGGGGAGGGTCACAATGGCGACTGGGGAAAAGGGATGTCTGTAGTATTTGTCACATTATCAACAGCGGTTTTACTGAGGGTAATAATAATGGCTAATTTAAATATCGTATCCTTAAATGTGAAAGGGCTAAATCACCCCAGAAAGAGGCAATTGTTATTTAAGGATGCAAAGGCGCAGAAAGCGCAGATATACTTTGTACAAGAGACTCATCTATTGAAAAGGGACGAACGGCTGTTGAGAGATAAGGACTACCCGCATGTCTTTCTGGCTTCTAACTGTGAGGAGAGGAAGACATGTGGTGTGGGAATATTGCTGAGAAAGGAGTTGAGAGTCGAGACCTTGGCTATCAAAAAGGATCGAAAGGGTAGATTTATAGCTATAGTACTGAAAATAGACAATACCTTGATGACATTAATTAATGTGTATGCAGGGACACAACTTTTAGGGTGAATTTTCTTGCCTGAATGGAATCTCCTCTGACTGATGAACTCCAACTGATGGGGGCTTGCTTTTGGAAATGTCCGAAGTGCTACTGCGCGGTGTGAGCTGATGGGGGAAAGAAAGTCTTTGTAAGGGCCGCAGGGGCTCTTCCTGCTCACCAGTACAGTCACTCCCAAAGAGGCGCTCTCCGCACTTGCCCTGGCGTAACTCAGTGCCGGGGCTAAAACAAAAATCCACAGTACAAACACTAAATCACAGTCTCTTCTCCTCACTCCTTCCCCAAACACAGGGCGGTTCTTCCGAACCTGGACCCTCCCAGCAGGGGCGGATTGAGGGAAAATAGTGGCCCGGGGGATTTTTCTCCATACTGGCCCATGGGTACCCAATTACATTTACATATATAATTTACATATATATGTACACACCCCTATATTTCGGCATGGTCCTCCCGTATCAACACAGTACTATTTGCCAAAACTCAAAGAATAACAACCCCACCTATGAAAAAGAATACCACAAATATTACACCAGAATCTAAAATATCAATACACCTCCTATCAGGAAAACAGAACAGGCCAAGCTACTACAGATCCCTACAGAGAAACCACATGCTAAAAGAATGCTTCATCTCAGTCTTTGCATGCAGAACACAAACTCTCACCAAATACAGAATAAATTTATTTATTTTATTTATTTATTTATTTAAGGTCTCTTATATACCGATATCTGTTCGCACATCGTATCGGTTCACAAAGAACAAAAACGTTTGGGCGGCGCCCTTACATAAAACCGAAATAATAGTACAGAATAACAGGGGGATTAGGCGATGCAAATTAATAGATCAATAAATATTGAAAACTGTAAATATAAACATATATAAAACTATATACATATATACATGGCATCAGTAGTCATAAGAGCACAAGGCATACATCGGTGGTCAAAAGGCATTCTTAGTCGTAGCACATACTTAATCATAGTTCGTTGAATCAATTAGAGAGGGGTTTAATGAATTGGGCGGTGTCAAGGGGTAGGCTTGCTGGAAAAGCCAGGTTTTCAATTTTTTCTTGAATTTGGGCGTGAAAGTCTCCATGAGTATGTCATGGGGCAAGGAGTTCCATACAGTGGGGCCGGCGAGAGAGAAATGCGCGGACAAAAACTAAACTGTAAAACGTATCACGCCAGATTCTATACAGTTCAACAATGGAAAAACAAAAATGTCACCATTCTTCATGAAATAATCAATGAAATCAAGATATATAAATCATGAATCATAATATCATACTAATAAAATCATTTCAAAAGAGCTGATGAATAGAATATCCAATAATTAAAGACTCAAGCAAATTTTGAAACCTTTATCAAAACACCAATAAAATATTTCAAACAGAAGACATCACACACTACCCAATAATTAAAATGGTAGTCAGTCAAGAAAAATGAATTAAAAAAGCCACCTTTACTTACCCTCTCCAGCAGTTCTCCTACTTCTTTCCCTTGCAGGCCACACCACAAGCAGAAGTAGCTGCTGAAGCTGTCCTCATGGTCCTCTTCCTTAGGGACCACAACCAGTATCTTCTCTCTCTCTCTCACACACACACACACCAGTCACACCCTCAAGACCAGTTTCTGTCTCTCACACACCAATCATCTCCCCAACCAGTATCTCTCTCTCACACACAAGCACACACATACCACCAGTCATCTCCCTGTTCAGTTTCACACATATGTCGCCTCTCTGGCCAGTCTCTCTCAATCACACAATGCTCTCGCTACCCTTACTTACACGCAGGATTTCAATCACACACATGCCCCTCCTCTCACAGCCACAAGCCAGCCAAAAACATGCTCCATCTCTCTCTCTCTCGTACACACGCATTGACTCACACAAGCACCCTCCCTGACTCACATATACACCACACACACAGAAGCACCATTCCTTTCTCAGGCACACACACACACACACACACAGAAGCACCATTCCTTTCTCAGGCACACACACATACACAGAAGCACCATTCCTTCCTCACACGCACACACACACACACACAGAAGCACCATTCCTTCCTCAGGCACACACACACACACAGAAGCACCATTCCTTCCTCACGCGCACACACACACACAGAAGCACCATTCCTTCCTCACACGCACACACACACACACACACAGAAGCACCATTCCTTCCTCACGCACACACACACACACACACAGAAGCACCATTCCTTCCTCACGCACACACACACGCACCATTCCTTTCTCACGCACACACACACACACGCCCCATTCCTTTCTCACACACACGCACCATTCCTCTCACACACACGCACCATTCCTCTCACACACACACACACACACAGAAGCACCATTCCTTTCTCTCACACACACACACAGAAGCACCATTCCTTTCTCTCACACACACACACACACACAGAAGCACCATTCCTTTCTCACACACACACACACACAGAAGCACCATTCCTTTCTCTCACACACACACACACACACAGAAGCACCATTCCTTTCTCTCACACACACACACACACACAGAAGCACCATTCCTTTCTCACACACACACACACACAGAAGCACCATTCCTTTCTCACACACACACACACACAGAAGCACCATTCCTTTCTCACACACACACACACACAGAAGCACCATTCCTTTCTCACACACACACACACACAGAAGCACCATTCCTTTCTCACACACACACACACACACAGAAGCACCATTCCTTTCTCACACACACACAGAAGCACCATTCCTTTCTCACACACACACACACACAGAAGCACCATTCCTTTCTCACACACACACACACACACAAGCACCATTCCTCTCTCACACACACACAAGCACCATTCCTCTCACACACACACACACACACAAGCACCATTCCTCTCTCACACACACACAAGCACCATTCCTCTCTCACACACACACACACACACCATTCCTTTCTCACACACACGCACCATTCCTCTCTCACACACACGCACCATTCCTCTCTCACACACACACACACACAGAAGCACCATTCCTCTCTCACACACACACACACACAGAAGCACCATTCCTCTCTCACACACACACACACACAGAAGCACCATTCCTTTCTCACACACACACACACACACAGAAGCACCATTCCTTTCTCACACACACACACACAAGCACCATTCCTTTCTCACACACACACACACACAGAAGCACCATTCCTTTCTCACACACACACACACACAGAAGCACCATTCCTTTCTCACACACACACAGAAGCACCATTCCTTTCTCACACACACACACACACAGAAGCACCATTCCTTTCTCACACACACACACACACACAGAAGCACCATTCCTTTCTCACACACACACACACACACAGAAGCACCATTCCTTTCTCACACACACACACACACACAGAAGCACCATTCCTTTCTCACACACACACACACACACAGAAGCACCATTCCTTTCTCACACACACACACACACACAGAAGCACCATTCCTTTCTCACACACACACACACACACAGAAGCACCATTCCTTTCTCACACACACACACACACACAGAAGCACCATTCCTTTCTCACACACACACACACACACAGAAGCACCATTCCTTTCTCACACACACACACACACACAGAAGCACCATTCCTTTCTCACACACACACACACACACAGAAGCACCATTCCTTTCTCACACACACACACACACACAGAAGCACCATTCCTTTCTCACACACACACACACACACAGAAGCACCATTCCTTTCTCACACACACACACACACACACAGAAGCACCATTCCTTTCTCACACACACACACACACACAGAAGCACCATTCCTTTCTCACACACACACACACACACAGAAGCACCATTCCTTTCTCACACACACACACACACACAGAAGCACCATTCCTTTCTCACACACACACACACACACAGAAGCACCATTCCTTTCTCACACACACACACACACAGAAGCACCATTCCTTTCTCACACACACACACACACAGAAGCACCATTCCTTCCACACACACACACACACACAGAAGCACCATTCCTTCCTCACACACACACACAGAAGCACCATTCCTTCCACACACACACACACACAGAAGCACCATTCCTTCCACACACACACACACACAGAAGCACCATTCCTTCCTCACACACACACACACACAGAAGCACCATTCCTTCCTCACACACACACACACACAGAAGCACCATTCCTTCCTCAGACACACACACACACAGAAGCACCATTCCTTCCTCAGACACACAGAAGCACACTGAAGCACCATTCCTCTCTCACACCCACACCCACCCAGAAGCGCCATTCCTTTCACACATACACACACACACAGAAGCACTCTGCCGATCTAAGGCCCCCAGCTGAACAGCTGGTCTCCAGCAGGGGTTAGCAGCACCGGTGTTCATTTTTTCGCCGCCGCCGGCCACGATTTTTATTTCTTCGGCCCCTGCTGCTTGGTCTCTAGCAGGGGCTGACTGGGCGGCGCCAATCTTCATTTTTTCGGCCCTCGCAGGCGTGGTCTCCCGTGGGGGCTGTCTGGGAGGTGCCGGGCCGGCCCATCTTCTTTTCTTCGGCCTCCGCCGGCCACGATTTTAATTTCTTCGGCCCCTGCCGCTTGGTCTCCAGCGGGGGCTCGCTGGGTGGCGCCAGCCCATCTTCTTTTCTTCGGCCTCAGTCAGCCTCGATTTTAATTTCTCCGGCCGGGGCTGGCTGGGTACAGCTACCACCTGTGTCGGCCCTGCTTCGAGGAGGGCAGGGGGGGGGGGGGGTGTCTATACTATTATTACTTCAATGGGCCTGCGAGGCTGCAATCACCAATTTTCCACCTACCTTGAATTGATGGAGGTCACTGGGCTGAGTGCAGGCTGCACGCGGTCGAGACCACGTGACCAGCTAGACCGGCCCACCGGGGGAAGCCCGATCCCCCAATAGGTCAATCTGCCCCTGGTCAAGCCTTCTCCTTGTTCACCCTCCTTGCAAGGCAACTGTCTGCATATGCAATGCAAAGGAGGTGAGCTTGACTAGGTGCAAGGCTGGAATGAAATCCCCCACTGTTCATTGTTTGAGTCTGCCTCTCTGCCGCATATCATTACTTACATAAGCAACCAGCCGTGACCCTTTCTTAATTATCACACTACTGTGGAGGCTGCTAAATGATAGCTCAGTGGAAATCCCCCGTTAATGATACACTTCAGGAATTCACTTCAAGAGGAGGAGTATTTCACAGGAACTCCACCTTCAGATACATTTTTTTTTTTATTTTAACCAAACATGGCCATGATTCATCACGCTGGTGTCTCAGCTATAAATCTGGAGCCAGAAGATTCTTTGTGGTTGAGCAAAATGATAAATGGACTCCAACAGACCAGAGGAAAGGTTAGTAAAATATTTGCACAGAGGAATGTGTCACTTCCTATCTCTTTGCTGCTGGTTGTGCTCAGAAGCTTTAATCTTTTCTTATGAGAGGAAGTGTAGGACCATGGTAAACTCATCTTGCTGCGCATTGAACCCTTCCAGCCCGTTTCCAGAAAAACAAAGACGCCCCTGCCTGGTGCCAGCCAGGGGCTGCTGGATGCCAGGAAGCACGTTGCCATAGCAGAGTGCAAACCAACAAGCCTGCCCAATATTTCCTTGGCAGGATGGTCACTGATTTTCATGAAGCTATCAGACGAGGCAGTCCAGGGTATCTTGCAGGCCCTTGTTCAACCCAAGGTCTTCATAAGCTCTTCAAAGCACTCTTTCCCACCTCAGTTCTGCAGGCACTGAATATGCATGAGATGGATTTGCATGCACTGGGTCTCCAATGTACGCAAATGTTCTGCGTGCATATTCATTACCATTGTCCTGAACACTAGATCCTGTCAGGTGCGCCTCCAGGATAGGGCTGGGAGCCACTGCCTTAAAGGTTTCCTTGTAGGATGTATGACAGATCATTATGCACTGCCTGAAGGGCTAGCAATGTTTCTGAGGTTTTGTGGCATATTGGATTATTTAATTTGATCACGATAGCACAAGTTTGGTACTAAAAAAAATACATGGGATGCATGATTATAATTATTTGGGGTTTTCAAAGCCATATTGGATAAACCCGAATATGCTGTGTATATGAATAATCCTTTATCATTCAGCTACTATCTTTATTTTATTGAAATTATTTGGTGGCATCTTCTTTTTTGTTTTAGTGCACATCAGAACAGACTGATACTGAGTGTCTTGATATTCTTAGTAAAAACAGAATTATAACTGTCGATGGGAAAAAAAAATGAAAAAGAGAGCACTGACAATAGAATATGAACATTATTCATGTGTAAATGGGTCATATTAAACAGACAGCTTAGTGTGAACAGAGAAACAGAAAAATGGAACTGGGTGTCCACGTCCTGCTGACTCTAGTGTTCAGTCACTCTCAGCCCGAGGTGAGGGAGTGACTGCCGGGAGATAATGTCATTGTAGGTTACATACATATATATCTTTTGCCACTCTGAGAAGCATTCACATTGCACTACAATGGGAAATAAATGTTATAGCATACTATGAAGCTGATGGAATAAAGCATGCTTATAGTGTACTAGGAAGCTGATATAAGGTCTGCCGCACGACAGTGCATATTTTAATCACAATTTAATAAGGTTTTTAGAACTCAAAAATTAGCACACTTTCATAGAAATCCCATGTAAATGAAGGGAGTAGCTCATATTCCCCAGTGCAGGGAGATGCAATTTCTTCATGCTGGAAATTTAACTATTGGGTCAGAGGTGGAGTCGGTGCCGGTGGAAGGTGGTCCCGTCACCCTAAGTGGTGGTTATCACGTGATCTCTCTCTCTCCGCAGATGACAAACGACCCCAGCTCCTCAAATACATACCCAAAAAAAGGAAAACGCCATCCAGCTCCGTGCCTTACCTGCACCACTCCTCATCTCCTCGTCATTCCTTTCAAAACTGCCACCCTTACTGGCTACTCTGCTACTCCACCCACTTCCAGCACCCTAGGCCACTGCCTACCCGCTTAATGCTTCTGCCGGCCCTGGGTGGAGTATTTTAATTTATGGTGCTGTGCCAGCGGGGTCTCAGACCTGCAATTCTTGGGTGCGGGAGTCCTGGGTGCTGGATAAAAGCCACACATGCAGTTTCCAGGTAAAGGACCATGCTGGCACAGCGCTATAGACTAAGACTAGCCCCAGAAAAACAAGTTTGCTTACCGTAAACGTTGTTTCCGTAGATAGCAGGATGAATTAGCCATGCTGTCCTGGGATCTGTCAATCAGGTCCGGGAGGCGGAGCTTGATAAAGCAGAGGTTAGTTTTTTGTTCCCTCTGCGGCTGCGCGTGGGTTCCCGCGCAGGAAGTACAGATTCTCCTCAGTCTGTGATTAAGCAGTAATGGTTGAAAGAGCATGGTGATTGCAAGGGAGGAGGGTGGGTCAGCATGGCTAATTCATCCTGCTATCTACGGAAACAAAGTTTACGGTAAGCAAACTTGTTTTTTCCCGTCGATAGCAGGGATGAATTAGTCATGCTGTCCTGGGAGTCACAAGCTCCCCAGCACGTTCTATCTATTCTGTTCTTGGAACGTGAACGAGGCTGTGGCAATCACTTGGTCTGAGCTGTCGCGGATTGTAGGATTGTTTGACTTAGCTTTGTATCTGCCGAAGCTTGCTGATCTAAGCAGTAATGTACTGTGAAAGTGTGCAGGGAAGTCCATGTTGCCGCTTTGCATATATCTATAGGCTGAATATGTGTAAGGTGTGCCCAGGTGGTGGGACATGGCACGAACTTGATGTGCTTTAGGCTTTTGAAGCAGTGGTACGTTCTGTTTGGTATAGCAGAATTGGATGCATTGTACTATCCAGCTTGATATGGTCCATTTCGTGACCGGTAGACCTGGCCCTTTAGGGTCAAAGGAAAGAAATAGTTGTGATGGACGTGATGAGGCAGACGTTCTATTTCTGTAATACGCCAGTGCTCTTTTACAATCCAGGGTCTGTAATAATGCTTCGCGTTCATTGGCATGTGGCTTTGGAAAAAAGGTTGGTAGGTCAATAGTTTGATTAATATGAAACTGCGAAATGACCTTTGGCAGAAAGGAGGGATGCGTTCTCAGTACTACCTTTTGATGGAAGAATTGTAGGTAAGGTTCATAGTGTACTAATGCTTGTAGCTCACTGACTCTTCTCGTCGAAGTGACTGCGACGAGAAATACCACTTTCCAGGTTAGGTATTTTATATGTGCCGATTCCATGGGTTCGAAGGGGGAACTCATCAATTGTTCCAAGACTATATTGATGTTCCACGGAACTGCTGGTTTCTTGGAAGGTGGTCTAATGTGTAGCATGCCCTTGAGGAATCGAGCGAGAAGGGGATGTGCTGATATTGTGACATTATTAAATGGCTTATGATAGGCCGCAATAGCGCTCAAATGGACACGAATAGATGCTGTGGCTAAGCCCTCTTCGTAAAGGGTATGCAGGTAGTTTAGTAATTGTTGTGGTGTGCAATCCACCGGAGATATGTGGTTTAACGTACACCAGGTGGCATATCTTTTCCATTTGTAACTGTAATTCAGTCTAGTGGAGGGTTTTCTGGACTCTAAAAGTATGAGTTGTGCTCTATGGGACACCTTCTGTTGCATTAGTAGCCACCTGTCAGTCTCCAGGCTGTCAAGTGCAGGGAGGAGTGTAGCGGATGGAGCAGGGTCCCCTGATCCTGAAGCAGAAGGTCCGAACGATTTGGAAGCCGGATTGGTTCGTCCCTGGAAAGGCAAAGGAGGTAACTGTACCATGGCTGGCGAGGCCAGGCAGGGGCGATGAGTATCATTTGCGCTCTGTCCGCTATGCACCTTTGAATAGTTCTGGTGATGAGGGGAATGGGTGGGAAGGCATAGAGTAGGCCTGTTGACCACGGAATCAGAAACGCATCTTGAGCTATTCTGAGTGTGCTTGGATGGATGGAACAAAACTTGGGAAGTTGTGTGTTGTGTTCCGTAGCAAAGAGGTCTATTATCGGAGCTCCCCATTTGTTGAATATTTGGAGCGCCACTTCCGCGTTGAGGGTCCATTAGTGGGGATGAAAGATGCGACTTAACCTGTCTGCTCTTGTATTTGCTATGCCGGGTAGATAAGTCGCTTGAAGATGTATGCTCTGCTGGTGTGCTAGGTGGAAGATTTTTAATGTTTCCTTGCAGAGGGTCCAGGAGCCTGAGCCCCCCTGTTTGTTGATGTAGAACATTGCCACTTGATTGTCTGTATATACCATGATTCTGCGGCCTCGCAAGAATGTCTGGAATGCCTGCAAAGCAAGGCGAATGGCTCGAAGTTCCAGCAGGTTGATCTGTAGCATTTGCTCTGTTAACGTCCACAGACCCTGCGTCTCGTATACCTCTAGATGCGCTCCCCAGCCCTTCCTGGAAGCGTCTGTCGTTAGGACTGCGTTGTGAATGGGCGGACGGAATAGTGCTCCTTTCACTAGAGTGGACGGAAGGAGCCACCAAGAGATGTCTCTTTTCATTTCCCTGGTAAGGGTGTTTGATTGCGAGAGAGGTTGCAAGTGTTGTTTCCACTGTTGTTTGAGTCCCCACTGTAACCTTCTCATGTGTAATTTGGTATTTGGGACTAGGAAATTGGCGGCTGCCATGTGGCCTAGGACTACTAGCACTTGACGTGCCGAAGTTGATTGTTTTGTCTGTAAACTCTGTAAGAGTTGTCGTAACTGAAGTTGCCTGTCCTGCGGCAGATATGCCCTGGCTTGCGTGGTGTCCAGATACGCTCCTATAAATTGGAGTTGCTGCGTCGGTTGAAGTTGAGATTTTTGGAAGTTGACTACTAAACCTAATTGTTGCAAACATTGTAGGATCCGCTGTAGGTGGGATTCGAGCAGCTCCCGGGTCGGAGCCACTACTAACCAATCGTCCAAGTACGGGAAGATTGTCATCCCTTGTTGCCTGAGATGAGCCACCACCACTACCATGCACTTGGTGAACACTCTGGGTGCAGTTGCCAACCCAAAGGGGAGTACCCTGTACTGGTAATGTCTGTGTTTGTAGAGAAAACAT
Organism: Rhinatrema bivittatum; assembly: GCF_901001135.1. Classification (NCBI taxonomy): domain Eukaryota; kingdom Metazoa; phylum Chordata; class Amphibia; order Gymnophiona; family Rhinatrematidae; genus Rhinatrema; species Rhinatrema bivittatum. The sequence goes on from NC_042616.1 coordinate 769,687,081, forward strand.
AGGTAACGCCAAAAGGAGGGGTGAATTGGAATGTGAGTATATGCATCCTTCAGATCGATGGAACACATCCAGTCGTTGGGCTGTAAGAGCGGTAGGATTGACTTCAGGGATACCATCTTTAATTTTTCCTTTACCAGAAATTTGTTGAGTTCTCGTAGATCCAAGATGGGTCGCAGGCCCCCCGACCTTTTGGGAATCAGGAAATAGGGGGAATAGAATCTTTGATTGTGGTGGATCTTGGAGAGAAGCACAATGGCCCTTGCTGACAAAGATGGGCTATCTCCTGTTGGAGCTGTGGGTGAGGTCGCATATTCCCTGAAGAGACGAACTGGGGCAGAACTGGCTTTGTTTGGAAGTGTAAACGATACCCTTGGCTCACAATGTCTAAAACCCATTGATCTGATGTTATGTGTTCCCACACGTGCAGACAAGACTGGATCCTTCCTGGCGGTGGTAATGGTTGTGGTGGTGGCTTTAGATTCAAAAAGACTGAGTCGGCTTGGCTGCTGCAGGTTGTTGTTGGTTCTGCTGGCGCTGTGCACGTGGTTTGGCCCTACGTGGGAGTTGTGACGGCTGTTGATGGCTTTGTTGCCTTTGGTAGTTTGGATAGGTTTGAGGGCGATAACCCTGGTATGATCTGTATGATCGACGTCCATATGAAGACCTCCGAGGGTACTGGTAGAAGCGCTTGGAGGGCTGGTAAGTCAGATGGGACTGTAACGACTGCACTGCCAATGCCTCATCCTTCAGCTTACCCACCATTTCCTGTAGCTTTGTGCCAAATAGGTGTTCTCTTGTGCATGGAAGATTGGCTAGCTTTTCATGGACGTCCTCCCTGATAGAGCTGGAGCGGAGCCACGCCGTCCTGAGCGCCGCTATCGCGGTCGCCGAAGCCCTCGATGAAGTTTCCATGCCTTCGTATACTGATCGGAGATGCCGAGAGCATTCCTCCATATCGTGTAGTGTCTGAGGCATTTGTTCCCCCGTTGTGGAAAGTAAGCCCTTTGTGGCTTGTAAGGTACAGTACATGTACTGTACCATATAAAATTGGTGGTGCATGATACGTGTGGTAAGCATCGCGTTTTGATAGATTTTCCTACCCATCTCATCCAGGTATTTATGATCCTTATTGGGAGGATAGGTGGCATGAAGTTTCGACTTCCTAAATCTTTGCATTGCGGATTCCACTATTACGGATTCATGTTGTAGTTGTGGGAGTGCATAAGGGGTTTCCTTCCTGATGCGGAACTTGATATCAGATTTTCTGGAAACTGCTTGTATCGATTGGGGAGTCTCCCAAGACTTAAGGAGAAGTCGATGTAGGAGATCATGCGGAGGAAGTGTGGTAGGTTCCCCAGGCACATCGAATATTTTCAACAAACCCAGGGTCTCCGCTCTGGGGTCAGGCTCCTTTTGAATCTGCAATTGAAGTATGTTACCCATCTTCTCTAAAAAGCGAGGATATGACAGGTCCTCCGGTGGAGAATACGGTTCCTGTTGGCCCTCCGGTACGTCGGAGGGAAATCCTGTCGACGAGTTGGGGGGAGTCGGAAAGGGAGTCATAGGGTTCCGGCGAGTTGGAGCGCGTCGGGGAGGGCCGGGGGTGATCTCTTTAGGAGAGGCTGGTGTGTCTCCCATCTCGGCTCTCGGAGGTGTAGACGTCGGCTCCATCCTGGAATCAGAGGGCGCTTTACCCAAAGCAAAGGATGCTTCCAATGTGCTATAAAAGCCAGCTAAAGATTGTGATAATTGCCAAAAGGCATCCTTGGAAGCTTGTGGCAAAGCTGGCTTCTGTTGGTTCTCAGCAGGTCTAGCTGGGTCTCTCGGTTCGGCCGAGGTCTTGGCTGGTGAAGATGCCTGAGAGGACGTCAGGTAAATAGGAGATTGTGTGTCCCGTGAATGGGATACCCAAGACGATTTGGAGGTGGATGGGCTAAGTTCCGCCCCGTCGCGTCGTCTGATGAGATCTCCGTGTATGTACAGAGTGTCTTGTCTTTGGGTCAGATCGTTTATGTGACTCCCGTAACTTGTTGAGAGGAAGCCGACCGTCGATCCTTGGAGCCTCCTGATGAAGACCTTCGTCTACGTTTACGTGACTGTTCACTGTGGTGTGTTTTGCCTGATAATGAGTATAACTCCGGCTTACTTCCCGTGTGCTCCTTGATGAAAGCCCCTTCCGGGCGTGGTGGTTTTGTCAGTGATTGTAATTTATGTCTGGAGGATGGTTCCGATGACTTCGTGTTTGGACGTACCGTGGAACGTTCCAATGGTTCCTGCGCGGGTGTCACCTTCGGCGGTTTTCGTGTTTTTTCTAAACCCGATGGCTGCCGCACCATCTTCGGCGCCAATGGCCCCGGCGCCGTCCGCGGCGCAGATGGCTCTGGTATTCCTCTCGGCGCCGAAGGCTCCAGCGCCGTTATCAAGACCTTCGGATCCGGCGCATGGCACACTGATTCCCGCGCCGCATGGCTCTCTGGCGCCGTATGGCGTGAAGACTTTGGCGCCGCTTGGCGCGATGATCCCAGCACCGATGGGCGTGGCGCCATACCGTGGCGCAGTGGTTCCCGCACTCTACGTGTCCACGCTGATGGCACCGGCACCACTATCTGCGCAGATTCGTGCCCTGAGATCTCTGGCGCCATTTTGTGTCTCTTTGTCGGCGCTCGTTCTTTACTTTGTTGGTGTGGCGATAAGCCACGCTGTGACTCTCGGCTAGAATTAGATCGACTGGACGCCCCACTCCGGTCAGGAATTACAGAGCCCTGCTTCCCTTGTACCTGTTGTTCTTTGGGGCGTGAGGGGTCCGACGACACCGCCCTTGGAGCTGAATATTTCAATTTCTTCACCGGTCCCGGTGAAGAATGAACGTCCGAGGTGCTCAAAAGCTCTCGAAGCCGGTAGGCCCTTTGGCGTTTGGCCCTCGGCGCCATTTTGGCACAGAACTCACAATTTGGGACATCGTGGCTACCGCCGAGGCAGCGGTAACATCGGTCATGGCCGTCCGTGACCGACATCACCTTACCACAGCGGCAGCGTTTGAAACCCGATTTTGACATTGAGGAGAAGTCAGCTCCGCGTGCGATCCCGTGCGCGGAAAGAACAGACTGAGGAGAATCTGTACTTCCTGCGCGGGAACCCACGCGCAGCCGCAGAGGGAACAAAAAACTAACCTCTGCTTTATCAAGCTCCGCCTCCCGGACCTGATTGACAGATCCCAGGACAGCATGGCTAATTCATCCCTGCTATCGACGGGAAAATGTGAATTAACTGTTATTACATCATTGACCAAGAATTAAATTTATAAGCCTAAACAAATCGGGGCTAATTGATTCTAGAGACTTTCTGCCTCAGGATCCCTGACTCAGAGGGACTATGCCCTGAGATCCCTGAGTCAGACTGACTTTACCCCAAGATCCCCGAGTCAGGAAGTCTCTGCAACAACCAATCCAAAGGGGGTCATTTATCAAAATGCGATAAGGCGTTTTCGCATGCGAAAACATGTTTAACGCATGCGATAGCACCATATCGTATGGTGTGATGCAAATTCTGAAAATAGGAGCAGAAAGTGGGCTGGGTTAGCCTGTCTGCAAAGAGCTATCGCACAGCTGATTTTAACTACACCTCTTTGAATTGCATTAGGCTGTGTGATAGCTGCTGTCTCCTGTAAGGCCTTGGGGGGGGGGGGGGGGGGGGGGGGGGGGGGGAGAGAGAGAGAGAGAGAGACCATAATAGCTTGATGGACTCTCTACCTGGGTAACATCAAGCTAGGTGGAGAGAACATTGCCCAAATCTCATCTTGGAGTGAGTTTCCTCACTCCAAAGGCCATCAAATCTTCACAAGAGACCACTGTTCTGTTCGTAGGTGTCACGTAGAATGTCAAAGTGGCTCCTAACCCCCTACACTCTTACCTAAACCCCACCTCGAGTTACTAGGTGGGCCTACCATAGGGATACAAATACCTACCTAAGAGGCTGACATTATGGCCAGTCTCTCTCAACAATGGTCCCCCAGTGGCTGATGCAGGAAATACAACAGGTCTGGTACTTATCCAGAATCTGAAAATGGTATCGCAATTTGTGCTAACTTAGCTCTTTGCACAGGTAATTAGCGATAAATGCTATATTAGCATAAAACACAACCCCTTTTGCTATCGCATGCGGTACTTACCGCATTTTGATAAATCCAGGCCAAAGTTTGTAAAAATTCATCTTAATATCTTTAAAGGGCCAAAGTTCATTTTCCATGATTTCCTTTGGAGCTCCATGCGTCCAAATGCATTAAAAAGTAAATTAAGGGGATATAATTTTGGTTGAATGGCTGGCATTTGCTTTTTGCTTCCAGTCCTTCCCTCATGCCTACATTATGGTTTGAGCATGCTCAGTGTGTTTCTTCCATTCCTGTTTAGATGTGCATGATGTCATCAAGGGTATCATTAATCCAGAATAAGAATAATGAAGGGATACAGAGATTAAACAGGGCCATTCATTAAAACGTGATGGGCCGTTAAGATGGGTCGCATCGTGATGTTAAGATTTAAATAACAGAAAGAGGAGGGGTTAGAGCGGGATTTGGGCAGGGTTAAGTGGTTAATAAAATTTTTATGCCAATTATGGATGCGGGCGATGATTTACACATTATCCCTGGCAGTAGCGCCAGAAATAACACCACCTTTTGCTGTGGTGCTATGAGGGTGATGTCCCCCCCTGCCGGCCCTTTTTTTTCCGCGACTCATAATTCCAAAATAATTATAGCGGAATGATGAATCCCGGGGATAGTGAGGCTGATAATGTATTCCATAGCTCAGAGTGGTGGCCACATAGGGCCTACATAAACACCAGCTACTCTAAAATGTCTCCCCTGGTGTCCCTTCTGGTATGCATACAAATTTAATTGGACAAAAAAGGGTCTAGGTTGGGATGCTTCCAGGGTTTCAAATTTAGTCAGTCAGTACAATATTCAGTGTCAACAAATTAAATGTGGCCCCACTAGTTGTGGTTGCATAAATAGCTGGTATAATTTGACCACATAATATGCAGCCACATAATTAGCTGGATAGGTGGGGGCTGAATATTCATGCAAAGATAACCGGGTATCTTTTCCCATTATCTTTTTCCATTCTGCAGATGCTGAATTTCAGACCCAATGTGATGACAGTCAGTCACAATAAGTTCCTGGTATGGTAGCTCTTTTGATATGCAGGTTCCACCTTAACCAGAGTGGAACCAAGCTGCTGGCACTAACTTTCAAAAAGGAGATAGAGCAGCTTTTAAACTAGAACAAGGGGGAAAGCCGACAGTCACTCAACAATGCATGGTTCGGAGAAATGTATCCTTGAAGGATACTAATGAAACAGGAGAGTTAGGGCATCCCAACATAGAGGTTCCATTAAATGCAAACATAGTTCATATACCTATATGTAAAAAATCACCAAAGCTAATGATTTCCGAATTATCCCAAACAACTGAAAAGCAGGTTCTTAAATCAAGCAAAAAACACACTTTGAAATGTCTGTATGCCAATGCCAGAAGTCTAAGTACTAAGATGGGAGAGTTAGAGTGTATAGCAGCAAATGATGAGATTGACATAATTGGCATCACAGAGACTTGGTGGAAGGAGGATAACCAATGGGACAGTGCTATATCAGGGTACAAATTATATCACAATGATAGGGAGGATCAACTTGGTGGGGGTGTGGCACTTTATGTCCGGGAGGGTATAGAGTCCAACAGGATAAAGATCATACAAGAGAATAAATGCTCAGTAGAATCTATATGGGTAGAAATCCCATGTGTGTTGGGTAAGAGTATAGTGATAGGAGTATACTACCGTCCACCTGGACCAAAATGGTCAGACAGATGATGAAATGCTAAGAGAAATCAGGGAAGCAAACCAATTTGGCAGTGCACTAATAATGGGAGATTTCAATTACCCCAATATTGACTGGGTAAATGTAACATCAGGACTTGCTAGAGACATAAAGTTCCTGGATGTAACAAATGATTGCTTCATGGAGCAATTGGTTCAGGAACCAACAAGAGAGGGAGCTATTTTAGATTTAATTCTTAGTGGAACGCAAGATTTGGTGAGAGAAGTAACGGTGGTGGGGCCACTTGGCAACAGTGATCATAACATGATCAAATTTAAACTAATAACTGGAAGGGGGACAATAAGTAAATCTGCAGCTCTAACACTAAATTTTAAAAAGGGAAACTTTGATAAAATGAGGAAAATAGAAAAAACTGAAAGGTGCAGCTGCCAAGGTTAAAAGCGTTCAACAGGCATGGACATTGTTTAAAAATACAATCCTAGAGGCGCAGTCCATATGTATTCCGTGTATTAAGAAAGGTGGAAGGAAGGCAAAACGATTACCATCATGGTTAAAAGGTGAGGTGAAAGAGGCTATTTTATCCAAAAAAAACATCCTTCAAAAATTGGAAGAAGGATCCATCTGAAGAAAATAGGATAAAACATAAGCATTGTCAAGCTAAGTGTAAAACATTGATAAGACAGGCGAAGAGAGAATTTGAAATGAAATTGGCCATAGAGGCAAAAACTCATAATAAAAACTTTTTTAAATATATCCAAAGCAAGAAACCTGTGAGGGAGTCGGTTGGACCATTAGATGACAGAGGGGTTAAAGGGGCTCTTAGGGAAGATAAGGTCATTGCAGAAAGACTAAATGAATTCTTTGCCTCCGTGTTTACTAATGAGGATAAGAACATAAGAAGAAGAAAAGAAAACGCCATACTGGGTCAGACCAAGGGTCCATCAAGCCCAGCATCCTGTTTCCAACAGTGGCCAATCCAGGCCATAAGAACCTGGCAAGTACCCAAAAACTAAGTCTATTCCATGTAACCATTGCTAATGGCAGTGGCTAATCTCTAAGTGAACTTAATAGCAGTTAATGGACTTCTCCTCCAAGAACTTATCCAATCCTTTTTTAAACACAGCTATACTAACTGCACTAACCACATTCTCTGGCAACAAATTCCAGAGTTTAATTGTGCGTTGAGTAAAAAAGAACTTTCTCCGATTAGTTTTAAATGTGCCCCATGCTAACTTCATGGAGTGCCCCCTAGTCTTTCTACTATCCGAAAGAGTAAATAACCGATTCACATCTACCTGTTCTAGACCTCTCATGATTTTAAACACCTCTATCATATCCCCCCCTCAGTCGTCTCTTCTCCAAGCTGAAAAGTCCTAACCTCTTTAGTCTTTCTTCATAGGGGAGTTGTTCCATTCCCCTTATCATTTTGGTAGCCCTTCTCTGTACCTTCTCCATCGCAATTATATCTTTTTTGAGATGCGGCGACCAGAATTGTACACAGTATTCAAGGTGCGGTCTCACCATGGAGCGATACAGAGGCATTATGACATTTTCCGTTTTATTCACCGTTCCTTTTCTAATAATTCCCAACATTCTGTTTGCTTTTTTGACTGCCGCAGCACACTGTACCGACCATTTCAATGTGTTATCCACTATGACACCTAGATCTCTTTCTTGGGTTGTAGCACCTAATATGGAACCCAACATTGTGTAATTATAGCATGGGTTATTTTTCCCTATGTGCATCACCTTGCACTTATCCACATTAAATTTCATCTGCCATTTGGATGCCCAATTTTCCAGTCTCACAAGGTCTTCCTGCAATTTATCACAATCTGCTTGTGATTTAACTACTCTAAACAATTTTGTATCATCTGCAAATTTGATTATCTCACTTGTCGTATTTCTTTCCAGATCATTTATAAATATATTGAACAGTAAGGGTCCCAATACAGATCCCTGAGGCACTCCACTGTCCACTCCCTTCCACTAAGAAAATTGCCCATTTAATCCTACTCTCTGTTTCCTGTCTTTTAGCCAGTTTGCAATCCACGAAAGGACATCGCCACCTATCCCATGACTTTTTACTTTTCCTAGAAGCCTCTCATGAGGAACTTTATCAAACGCCTTCTGAAAATCCAAGTATACTATATCTACCGGTTCACCTTTATCCACATGTTTATTAACTCCTTCAAAAAGTTGAAGCAGATTTGTGAGGCAAGACTTGCCCTGGGTAAAGCCATGCTGTCTTTGTTCCATTAAACCATGTCTTTCTATATGTTCTGTGATTTTGATGTTTAGAACACTTTCCACTATTTTTCCTGGCACTGAAGTCAGGCTAACCGGTCTGTAGTTTCCCGGATCGCCCCTGGAGCCCTTTTTAAATATTGGGGTTACATTTGCTATCCTCCAGTCTTCAGGTACAATGGATGATTTTAATGATAGTGTGGATAGGACTAAAAAAATTTAACGTAATAAAAATAGTACTTACCATCAGAAGGAGTTCAATAAGAGAGAAGAGCTGACAGTTAGCTGATATACAGGACTTGATGTAATTACCGCTAATAAAAACAAACAAACACAGTTTCTCAGAGTACAGCATAGTGCTTCACATCCGTGATGACTGAGGGCTGTAGAATAGAAGGAGGTTTGGTGGTCACTAAGGGTAAACACAGATCTAAAGAAAGACTGTCATGGTGTTTCTGGGGGCTACTTTGGTCCTAGAAAAGTGAGAGATAAGAAATAGTTAACTAGGGTAGTTGTTCTGCCCTGGCTAGGCATGGAAATGTTTCTATTGCAGAAGGTAACATAGTAGATAGAACAGAGTTATCCGGTTGCTATGGAGAAAAGCAGCTGAAGTGCCGTTTTGAAACTTTGGTTCTGACTGAGCTTCCTCAGCAGGAGAAACAGTTACAATCAGAGGGGGACGGTTGTGCTGTGTTTGAATTGACCCAGTAAGAAATAAAATTGTTGCCATTTAGACATAGACAGCTGTTTAGCTGTGGTGTTGAGGACACGGCAGGAAAGTGCACAGTTTTAAAACTAAATAGAATGAAAGACAGAGGGAAGTTTACCAGTTAAGTTACAGTAGAGATAACCTACATGTATTGATTTAATCCGGTTGCTATAGTGATTATCAAAGTTCCCTAATGGTATCTAAGAATGACATCAATATAGCTTCCTTAGCTACAGTGAAAAGTAAGTGGCAGTTAGAAAAGCATAGGGAGAACCTAAGCAGAACTCGTCAAGGTAGGAAGCGCTGCACAAGTGCTCCTCAGAAGGTTAATTCTAATCTGCTTAGATGAATATGAGAACTTAGAATTTGGCAAGTATTATAAGAATATGCAAGTGGGTAAGCAAATATAAAATAAAAAAAACTATTTTGGTAATTGTTGGTGCCTTCATTTATAATAAGGCCCAGAAGTAGTTTATATAATTTTAAAGAAATAGCTGTCCCGCGAGTAATTAATGACAGCAACTGAAATTTTTCATTTGACAGTGAATTTATACACTGTTATTGAGAGAAATATAAAGAGAGTGCATTGACTGTTCATTTAAGAGAACTTATGTTTAAACCCTATAAGGGTATACAAAGACTTTGTCTTGACATATTGGAAAATATATAGTACAGATATAGATTGTACTATTAAAAAGAAGTCTGTCGCTAATAAACTAAAGCTCAAGATTCATTTGATGACTATGAAGAAAATAACGCACTCTTCCACCAGGATATGGGAAATTTCAACAAACATACTTTAAAATTCTACCCACAATATAATAGAGAGAAGAGAAACTTGCCTAGCTAGGGTAACTATAATTATCTTTTGTTTTAATTAGTCAGAGAACAGTAACAATTAGATACACCACGAACACTGAGGTAACACACAGACATAGTTGACAGAAGACCTGGACGCGTATAGGGAGGTAGTCTCTCTCATTGCTTTGTTATAGGTAGGAAGTAGGTACCAACAGTAGAAAGAAAAGAAAGAAGAAGCAGCAAGATTATTTAAAGCAAGGAAGAAGAATCAAACCTTTTTCATCGTACTCTAGCAACGCACACGAGTAAAGAAAAAGACAAAACAAGATAAGAAGAATTAAAGCTAAGTGAATACATAAACACCTGACTAACAAAGACTGAACTGAAGGACTTGTTCCATGAAAAGAGTTTTTTAAAGTAAAAGCAAGATATAAGTACAAGAAAACTTAATGTAAAATGTAATGATTATAAGTTATAGTTATCTGAGTTACTTTAAGATGTTAATGGTTATTTAATGTATTTGACGTATTGTTTGTTAAAAGAAAAAAAAACTAAACATTTAAGGTAAAAGATAATCAACTTTGGCTTTTATCCTTTTTATAGTTTACCTCATTCCTCTCCTAATCGGCAGGAGTTTAACTGATCAGGTGATAGAGTGTACTTCACTCTATCCTTTATAAAATTACCTGATAAGGAAAGAGGATTTTCATATATACCTCTTTACTAATAACACCAAGGTTACCCACATCCTTCCCTCGACCTGGGTAATATATTACATTAAAAAAAAAAGGGAGGGTAACCCTTGTAAAGGCGGTTTACAATAGGTTACAAATTTTTACTAATAGGTCTGAAATTTCATTTTTTAGTTCCTTCAGAACTCTGGGGTGTATACCATCCGGTCCAGGTGATTTACTACTCTTCAGTTTGTCAATCAGGCCTACCACATCATCTAGGTTCACCGTGATTTGATTCAGTCCATCTGAATCATTACCCATGAAAACCTTCTCCATTACGGGTCCCTCCCCAACATCCTCTTCAGTAAACACCGAAGCAAAGAAATCATTTAATCTTTCCGCGATGGCCTTATCTTCTCTAAGTGCCCCTTTAACCCCTCGATCATCTAACGGTCCAACTGACTCCCTCAAAGGCTTTCTGCTTCGGATATATTTTAAAAAGTTTTTACTGTGAGTTTTTGCCTCTACAGCCAACTTCTTTTCAAATTCTCTCTTAGCCTGTCTTATCAATGTCTTACATTTAACTTGCCAATGTTTATGCTTTATCCTATTTTCTTCTGTTGGATCCTTCTTCCAATTTTTGAATGAAGATCTTTTGGCTAAAATAGCTTCTTTCACTTCCCCTTTTAACCATGCCGGTAATCGTTTTGCCTTCTTTCCACCTTTCTTAATGTGTGGAATACATCTGGACTGTGCTTCTAGAATGGTATTTTTTAACAATGACCACGCCTCTTGGACATTTTTTACTTTTGTAGCTGCTCCTTTCAGTTTTTTTCTAACAATTTTTCTCATTTTATCAAAGTTTCCCTTTTGAAAGTTTAGCACGAGAGCCTTGGATTTGCACACTGTTCCTTTTCCAGTCATTAAATCAAATTTGATCATATTATGATCACTATTGCCAAGCGGCCCCACCACCGTTACCTTTCACCAAGTCCTGTGCTCCACTGAGAATTAGATCTAAAATTGCTCCCTCTCTCGTCGGTTCCTGAACCAATTGCTCCTTAAAGCTATCATTTATTCCATCCAGGAACGTTATCTCTCTAGCGTGACCCGATGATACATTTACCCAGTCTATATTGGGGTAATTGAAGTCTACCATTATTACTGCACTACCAATTTGGTTAGCTTCCCTAATTTCTCTTAGCATTTCACTGTCCATCTCACCATCTTGACCAGGTGGACGGTAGTATACCCCTATCACTGTAGTCTTCCCTGACACACAAGGGATTTCTACCCATAAAGATTCAATTTTGTATTTAGTCTCATGCAGGATGTTTATCCTTTTGGACTCTATGCCATCCTGGACATAAAGCGCCACACCTCCTCCTGAGTGATCCTCTCTGTCATTGAGATATAATTTGTACCCAGGTATAGCACTGTCCCATTGGTTATCCTCTTTCCACCATGTCTCTGAGATGCCAATTAAGTCTATGTCATCATTTACTGCTATACATTCTAATTCTCCCATCTTACTTCTTAGACTTCTGGCATTAGCATACAAACATTTCAAAGTTTGTTTTTTGTTTGTATTTTCATTCTGCTTTTTAATTGATAGGGATAAGTTAGAATTTTTTAGCTCAGGTGAGTTTTTAGTTACAGGTACTTGGACTACTTTTCTAATTATTGGAACCTCACTGTCGGGATGCCCTAATTCTAATACATCATTAGTATCCTTTAAGGATACCTCTCTCCGAACCATGCGTTGGGGAGATACCAGTTCCGGAGATGGTTTTCAGGGGTGATGAGTCAGACGAACTGAACGAAATCACTGTGAACCTGGAAGATGTAGTAGGCCAGATTGACAAACTAAAGAGTAGCAAATCACCTGGACCGGATGGTATGCATCCTAGGGTTCTGAAGGAACTCAAAAATGAAATTTCTGATCTATTAGTTAAAATTTGTAACCTATCATTAAAATCATCCATTGTACCTGAAGACTGGAGGGTGGCCAATGTAACCCCAATATTTAAAAAAGTCTCCAGGGGCGATCCAGGTAACTATAGACCAGTGAGCCTGACTTCAGTGCCGGGAAAAATAGTGGAAACTATTCTCAAGAACAAAATTGTAAAGCATATAGAAAGACATTATTTAATGGAACATAGTCAACATGGATTTACCCAAGGGAAGTCTTGCCTAACAAATCTGCTTCATTTTTTTGAAGGGGTTAATAAACATGTGGATAAAGGTGAACCGGTAGATGTAGTGTATTTGGATTTTCAGAAGGCGTTTGACAAAGTCCCTCATGAGAGGCTTCTACGAAAACTAAAAAGTCATGGGATAGGAGGCGATGTCCTTTCGTGGATTACAAGCTGGTTAAAAGACAGGAAACAGAGAGTAGGATTAAATGGTCAATTTTCTCAGTGGAAAAGGGTAAAAAGCACCGGTCCAAGTACAGATCCCTATCTGTACTTGGACCGGTGCTTTTCAATATTTATATAAATGATCTGGAAAGGAATACGACGAGTGAGGTTATCAAATTTGCAGATGATACAAAATTATTCAGAGTAGTTAAATCACAAGCAGACTGTGATACATTGCAGGAGGACCTTGCAAAACTTGAAGATTGGGCATCCAAATGGCAGATGAAATTTAATGTGGACAAGTGCAAGGTGTTGCATATAGGGAAAAATAACCGTTGCTGTAGTTACACGATGTTAGGTTCCATATTAGGAGCTACCACCCAGGAAAAAGATCTAGGCATCATAGTGGATAATACTTTAAAATCATCAGCTCAGTGTGTTGCAGCAGTCAAAAAAGCAAATAGAATGTTAGGAATTATTAGGAAGGGAATGGTTAACAGAACGGAAAATGTCATAATGCCTCTATATCGCTCCATGGTGAGACCACACCTTGAATACTGTGTACAATTCTGGTCGCCGCATCTCAAGAAAGATATAGTTGCGATGGAGAAGGTACAGAGAAGGGCAATCAAAATGATAAAGGGGATGGAACAGCTTCCCTATGAGGAAAGGCTGAAGAAGTTAGGGCTGTTCAGCTTGGAGAAGAGACGGATGAGTGGGGATATGATAGAGGTCTTTAAGATCATGAGAGGTCTTGAACGAGTAATGTGACTTGGTTATTTTCACTTTCGAATTATAGAAGGACTAGGGGGCATTCCATGAAGTTAGCAAGTAGCACATTTAAGACTAATCGGAGAAAATTCTTTTTCACTCAACGCACAATAAAGCTCTGGAATTTGTTGCCAGAGGATGTGGTTAGTGCAGTTAGTGTAGCTGGGTTCAAAAAAGGTTTGGATAAGTTCTTGGAGGAGAAGTCCATTAATGGCTATTAATCAATTTTACTTAGGGAATAGCCACTACTATTAATTGTATCAGTAGCATGGGATCTTCTTAGTGTTTGGGTAATTGCCAGGTTCTTGTGGCCTGGTTTTGGCCTCTGTTGGAAACAGGATGCTGGGCTTGATGGACCCTTGGTCTGACCCAGCATGGCAATTTCTTATGTTCTTATGTTGCTTTAACATGTGTTTGCAGAACCATTTTCTCTTATCCTACCTTGCATTTTCCCTTCACTGCATACATTTTAACATACATCCCTTCAGTACAAAGAAGCAATCTTTCTATGCAAGGTAACTTGATAACACAGATGAGCATGCAATCTGCATGCAGATGCAAATTTCTTCAATGTTTTTCAACATTCCATTTCAGTCCATGATTCGGTGATGAAAGACACATTTAGGCGGCCTCCCAGCATGGATGTGCGGGTGCCACAAATAACTGGGTGCCCGATGCATCCGTGTGGGTGCTGCCCACCCTCTATCATGCCGAACTTACCGGTGTTGCGGAGAGGAAAGGGGGTCCCTTTCCCCCTTGATGGTGGTGATGGCGCCGGCAACTCGAGGTGGGGCTCCAAGGTTGGGAGGACCAGTGCAGCTTGTGACGCCACTCCTTCCAGTTGGTCTGGCGTGGTGATGTCATCATAACACATTCCAACGCCGGAGTATTCCATTGGCCCGAGGAACGGTGAGATAATGTTGATGGGGGAGGTGACTGGTGGGAAATTTAAAACCCACCGGCTCCCCTTTTTTGGCCTCTTTCTTCCTTGGCCTCGACACAGGCATACATGGACAATTGGTCGCGGTTGCAGCTGGGGTAGCAGTGCTGCAGGGCGATCTGAGACGAGACCAAGCTACACTGAGTGTTGAACGGATGCAACAATCTGCTGCTCCCTGGAGAGTCATGGAGCGTGGCAATTGGTCAGTCAGCCTTGCTTCAGCGGGCCCAAGCTCGTGCGGTTGTGTAGGTAGTGTGGAAGGATCTGCATGGAATATGCTGAACCGGGGTCTATCCTTTCACTGTGGTCATTGAGTGCCTGGGCCAACATAGCTGTGTTCCCCCCATGTGGAGTGGCTGCCGCATGGGCCTTGGGCCTGGAGTCCGGGTTCGAGTGGTCCATCTGGCACAGCAATGGATGGTGGCGAGACACAGCAGGTGCCTAGATTGGAGAGGACAGAGCTGTGGATTGTGATGGTGGACGCCATCTTGTGAGATCCTTCGGAGGAGTTGGTCACGGGCATTTCAATGGGTGGGTCTTCTGGGGGAACGGGCAACGGTGCCTGACTGATGCCAGGGCATTGACGGTTGGAACAGATGAAGTGAAGGGGAAGAGAAGGCAGAGGCATGGATAGATTTCCAGAGCAGGCAGTTCATCTGAATCTTCGGATGTCGGGAGCTTCTCTGGAATAACCCGAGAGAGTGGGGTGGGGAGGACTGAGAGGCGTCTAGTGGTCCCCTAGCATTGACTGCCATCTTAATTGCGGGAGAGCATACCCAGGGCTCATCATGAAGGGATCAGGAAGTACACATGTATGGTTGTTTTTGGGATTGTTGAAGGGAGGAGGAACAAAGAAAGGAGAAAAGAAGAGGAATGGAGGAGCGTACGACTTGGATGGCCCCAAGAGGAAGGTACCCAGGAATATTGTTATTTGGACAAGGGATGATGAGTGTCGTGGGTCGGAAGGACCCTTCTCAGTATGGTCCCATGCAGAGCTGTGCTGACACTGTCCATGAGGTGTACAAAGAGTACAATGGTTGGCCACATTATGATTGTTAATTTAATTGTCTATTTTATGAATTTTAACATGCTTGTATATGAATTTATGAACTGTTTGTTAATATGTATTACTACTTGTGTATGTGCAAATATGTAAACCGCCTAGACGGATAGCCCCTACCCATTGTGCAGTATACAAGAATTTTAAATAAATAAATTGTGATCAACTTTTCAGGGAAAAAATGGTTCATGTCTTGGGGAAACCAAGATATCGACTTATGGCCTGAACAGATGGTTGGCAAGAGCTTCTGATGCAGGGATCTGCACATGGCCTTCCCCTGGACATGGCCTGTGGTCAGTTTCAAGGATCAGGGCATGGCCTGGGAGTGCTGGCAGAGAGGGATCACAAACTGTGTGCATTCATTTGCTCAAATGGCTTCGGTGATTGTGCATGCAGAGCCTGCTGCAGTGCAGCTCCTGTTCACATGAGGGGCACAGTGGATTTGCATGGCTTGCTTATGATGGAGCCTTTTGCAAGAAAATGGCTAGTGAATCTGCAGTGCCTTGGGGAAGACAGGATGTCAGCCTCTGGCTCACAGGAATGAGGGCATGGGTGTTTGACTTAAAAGTGAGCCAGCGGTCCTTTTGTAGTGTGCAGGAGTGTGGCAGACAAGCCAAGCAGGTCCTTATTGGCTTTTATTGGGAAACAACTGGGGAGCCTGTACCGCAGCCAACTGCAGATATAGGCAAGCTCCTTTGATAGAACAGCTGGTAGAAAGGAGGACTGTAAGTCACTAGTTCAATTCTTGCTCGAAGGAACGTTTTCCGACCTGTATTTCTGTCTCTAATTGGAGTGTATGGTGAGAATGGAAGCTTGAATATGTGGGTAAGAATGGGAATGTGTGTATATGTGGGTGAGAATGGGACCTTAAATGTGTGTATGTGGGTGAGAATGGGAGTCTGGATTTGTGAGTAGGTGAGAATGGGAGCTTGAATATGTGTATGTGTGGGTGAGAATGGGAGTGTGGGTTTGTGTGTGGGTGAGAATGGGAGCTTGAATATGTGTAGGTGTGAATGGGAAGCTGAATATGTGTGTGTGTGTGTGAGAATAGGAGCATCTGTTTCTGGGTGAGAATGGGTGCCTGGATGTGCGTCTGTGTGTGCATAAGAATGTAAGCATTTGCATGTTGCGGGCGTTATTAATTTCGGGGGGTGGGGGGGGGGGGGGGGAGGGTTGGACGCGCGTTTTCGACACACTATTACCCCTTACTGAATAAGGGGTAAAGCTAGCGCGTCGAAAACGCGCGTCCAAACATGGTGGAGCGCACTGTACTGTATCGGCCTGAATGTGAGCTTGTGTGTGTGGGGGGGAGAGCATGAGAGTGAGAGCTTGAGTGTGTGTGACATAAAGCATGTATGTGTGTGTGTAAGGGAAGAAGACAGTTGTAGAAGAAAGACACTGAAAAGGAATTAGGAAATGAGCGACAAGGGAAAAAATAGGAAAAAGAGATCAGGACCAACTGATTAGAAAAATACAAAGATCAGACAACAAAGGTAAAAAAAATATATATTTTCAGATGTTAGATATGCCATTTTTGGGAATGTGCATTTCTTATATTTTTGTATTTTGCTCTTTCTTCAGTATTCCACTGTTCAGAGACTAGTTTCTCAGGCTTTCTATTTTGGTTTTATCTGCATGTTTCTGTTTCTAATTTGTGGTCTCTTATTTCTATATTAGGTAAAGATTGGTCTCTGTTTTGCCTCTGTGTGTGACTGAAATGTGGTATTTCTGCTAGCTTGTAGTTTCTCTGTAGTAGTAGTCCAGCTTGTTCTGTTATTCCCATAGGAGATGTATTAATGTTCTAGGGCATGGTGTAGAATTTCAGGGATGACCTCAGCCACCTTGCCTCATCGTGGCTGTCCTCAAGAATTTGCTTGTCCGAAATCATGTCCTGACAGAAAAATAAATGTGGGCATTGAATGGTAGGAAAGATACCATGCCAAGTTCAATCGGCAGGTTGCTACTGTTCATACCATTGTTACAGTTTCAAGTTTCTCTGTAGCTGTGGGGTTGTAGGAACGCGGCCCCTGCTCACATTAAAAGTGATCCTGCTTGTTGAATTAAAGTGTATATGGGGTGTTCAAGGGTTTGGGGATGGAGATAGAGGTTCTGTGGGGAAGGGGAACAAGAGAATTAAGGAAACGATATTTAGAGGTGCCAGTTTAGGGGTTGGAGAGACTCCTCTTTGTTTTTTCTTTCCTGTGGAGTCCTCCCGAGGGAATATGGGGCAATGGCAAAGTAAGGTAAATCACAATCTGGTTTTCTTTCTCTGCCTTTCATTTTGAGGGCATCTTAGCTTTGTTTCTTTTTCAGTGGAGGGATTGGCTGGGGGTCCTTCTACTTCTCTTTAGGAAGTTTTTCTTTTTACTGCTATTTAATTGTCTTTTTTTGCTTTCAATGGGAGGAAAAGTGAGGATAGTTTCCTGGAATGTGGATGGTTTGAGCTCCCCTATTAAGAGGAAGAAAGTGCTCCAATTCTTGAAAAGAGCTAAAGCTAATATTGCTTGCCTTCAGGAAACACATCTGAATGAAGTAGAGAGTCAGAAGTTAAGAAGGGAATGGGCTATTGCTTGCTATTATACGCTCGCAAAGGGAAAGTAGGGTGGTGTGGCAATTTTTAGTGAATAAAAACACTGTATTCCAAATACTGAAAAAAAATCAAAGACCTAGATGGTCGCTATCTTATGTTCGTTGGTGTGGTGGGTGGCAAGATCATTACTATCTGCAATGTGTGTGCACCCAGTGCATATAATCACCTGGTGAATCTAATGTTGTCTTATATACAAGGTTCTTTAATACTAGTGGGTGACTATATCTGTGTACATGACACCCATTTAGATAAATCTGTGGATGCCCGTGGTCCTCATGGGGCTGCAGATAGAAGCATTGATTTTTGTGTCGACGTCTGTGGTTACATGATGTCTGGAGTTGTTAAATCCTGAAATCAGAGAATACACTCATGTCTCTCGTGCCCACATGACAATGTCCAGAATTGACTACATCCCAATTTTTCAAGACCTGTTTACTAAGATCGACAATGTTGACATAGGCCCTATTGCAGTAGCTGTCCATGCTCTGATCTGGGCAAATCTTTGGGTTTCTACTGACAAAACTTCTTTTCGACCATGGCGCTTCCCAGGACATTTGGGGGAGGACAAAGATTTTAAATTGTTTCTGGTTAAGCAATGGGAGGAATTTCAGATAAATAACACGCAACACCAACATAATTCCACCTTTTTTTGGAAACATATAAGGTGGTCCCTTCACGGGGAAATCATTGCATATGGGATTAAAAAAACCAGGCAACTTAATCAAACCATATTATCTTTAGCATGTCAGTTACAATATGCAGCACCTGGAGATCCCGACCGCGAGTCTGAACTAGAAGAAGAGGAGGACGACGAATCAGACGAACTAGACCTACCATATCTTGTCCTGCACATAAGAGTTACCGCAGCCATGCTTCTTAGAACCCCCGCCTCTTTAACACTAACACTAGCTAAGCCCCCTTCACCAGTGGTCCCATCCACCAAATCGCCTCTCGCAGTAACTGTTATCAGTCCGACCCATAGAAACACTCTCACCCGAGACACCAACTACCCCAGAGTCACCCTGCTGCACCACCGCGTGTTCCTGACTCTCAGCCCCCTGCCTCAACTGCCGGGCAGCTACTGCCTCTGCTGCAACAGGATCACTCCTCCACTCTTCCTGATGAGAAGGGCCAGGACCATCTGAACTCACTCCAGGAAGTGGAGGAAAAACAGCAGTCGCAGCAGCAGGAGAGACATGCCTTGTACCTAAACCCGCATCCCCCAATATAGGTGGCCCAGCTATCCGGCTAAGCGCATCCGGCAACATACACGCCGCAGCCCGCCAATCAATGAAAGTCCCCCAAAATGGTTGCACTGCCCAAAACTTGTACCATCAGGCCCAGCACCACTCAACCAATACCCCAGGAAAAACCCCCCAATTGCTCCCACCTGGTAAATAAAACCTGCCAGAGTAGTTCCCCCCAACCACGGAGACATCCCAGCCTCAAAACCACCAAAAAACTGCTGCAAAGCTCAGTACGTGGCACTCCAAGGAAAACCATCAGGCGGCACACACCCCCATTCCCCAGTCCTGCTGCAAACCCCTCCCAAGCCCAAAACAGGACCAACAGTACCCAAATCAGCACCCCTCCGAAGTACTGCGCACACCCACAGGGATACCAGGCACACTCCCTGCCGTTCCCTGAACTTCCAAACCAGCCCCCCTCCCCAACTCCCAAATTAACTGTTTCTCTATTAACCCCTCCATGCATCTCAGTCTGCCCGACGGGAAAAAGTGCTACCCTTCCCCCCCCCGGGAATTGACCCACTAAATGCAGGTCCATCCGCAATGCCTGAAGCCCTCTGCATCAGCGCATGCGCAACCCGACTCTATCCCAGCCCCCCCTTGCTCCCCAAGGGCACAAACCAGATGCCGAGTGTGACTGTTCTCTCCTTCCCAAACCGCATGCGCTGCAGACTGTTCCATCCCCCCCGCTCCCTGGAGGAAACCTGTACTCAGATTCCGTAGCCATTTCTGCCCGCACTTGGAGCCCTCCCGCTGCCACTGCTCCCAGATTGCTCACCTGAGCACGAGGTAACAGCGAAGGAACGCTGACGGAAACGCCCACTATTGACGTGGCACTCGCCATCTCCGCCGCCCACTCCAAAAGCCGCTCTTCGCCAATGCCGGCATCCTCTACCCTCGCCGCCTCTTCCAATTCAAACTCAGCCAGCCCTCGACGACTCGTGTCACCAGAAACGCCACCAGCATCCAAACACCGCGTCACAAGCAACGGCACGATGTTGCTTGCAGGAGCGCAGACTGGCAAGTGTCAATGTCACTTGCCCAGAACCCCTTAAACTCCTCCCCATTTCCCTTCGGCCTCAGCGCCTCCCGACCAATCAATACCTTTAGCTCCTTACCATACAAATATGAATTTCCCACTGAAACTGTCCCCAACGGTTCACAACGAACCTTCTTGCACTACCAAGCCCCCCACCCCCCTCCCCCTGCCTACGCTTTCCTTCAATCCACTCGAGGTCAGGCCTGGTGCCCAAGTTATACTGGGCAGCCTGAAACTGGGTCCAACCTGCCCTTCACACAGCATATTGTAATTAATTTTAATTATACAATATTCTATAATTTCAGATGCATGGTGAAGTTTGTAATGCTTTCTCTACTACCACACTATTTATGCTTTAACGTGTAACCATTCTGTTCTTATCTGGAAGGATAGTATATAAATACTTGCAAATAAATAAATACCCCATATTGCATCCCATGGGCTATTTTATGTTTGACTGATTTAATAATGGCAGTATGTCGACTCCCTCAGTGTCCAAAAAAAAAAAAGAAAAGAACAGGCTCAGTGTATAATAAAGAGCCTTTATTCTGACAATATTCTGACAATATCCGACAGCTGCCGCACTCTTGTGAATTCTTGCTGCAGCTGTTTTTTTGTCGTGTGGTCCGGCAGATATAACATTCGCTAATAAACGCCATTGAAGAGAAGGTTTTGTTCTCCATGTCAAGTGACAGCTAAAATAAATCGCCATGGTCCAGAACATACACGCAGAAGCATTTACAGAGATATCCCTAATCAAATAATTTTTCAAGGGTTTTGCTACCCTGCAAACGCTCTGTGCATACACCTTGATAGGCAGAGCGGGAGTAATACCTTGTTACATCTATTTTGTATATACACATAGCCCCTGAGGCAGCTCTTCATATGCAGCGAAACTCGGCCAGCGTCGGGCTTGAATATTGTCAGAAGAAAGGCTCTTTTCTTATACACCGATCCTGTTCTTTTTTTTTTTTTTGGTCGCTACGTAGCCATCTTGGATCGGCTTTCGGTCTGTTTTTTGGGTGGCTCCCTCAGTGTTTATGATTGCTCCCTCTTGTTTTCTCCAGTAGCATGATAATAATGTTCTTGACTGCTCTGATTTATCATGAAACGGCTATGCTGCTGAACACCCCCATAGAAATCGCTACTTAGACGAATAAGTCGAAGTAGCAATTTCTACTAAAGGTCTTTGAACATTCTTTTCAAATTTAAGCAAAGAATTGTGGTTGCTGTGTTCCCACTATTAAAAAAATGCTGAATGCTACTTAGCCGGATATACCTAGCGACTTATCCGGCTAAGTGGCAACTGCTGAATAAATTGTGGGAGAGAATTGGGCAGATCAGGATGGTACTAAACCAGATAATTTATCCGGCAAAGTAGTGATATTTAGTCTTAGATGGATAAGTCTTATCTGGCTGTTTAGTGGCTTGGGGTGTGCAAGTCACTGCTGTTGGTGCATTCTACCCGTCTAAGGGTGCCTTGGGAGGAAGGGGTGTGTGTGTGTGTGGTGTATCTGGGAGAGAGATGGTGTGCATTAGTATGTCTGGGAGAGAGAGGGAGGCAGGGTGTGTGTTTGTATGTTGGGAGAGAAAGAGAGGGAGGAAGGGGTGTGTGTGTGTGTGTGTATCTGGGAGACAGGAGGGGAGGATGTGAGTGTGTCTGGGAGAGAGGGAGGATGTGTGTGTGTGCAAATGCAGTCAGGACTGGGTAGTGAACTGGAGCTGAGTGCTGGTACAAATAGGATTGGATTAGACATAGACAGGACTGGACTGGATAACATTAAACAGAGAACATAGAGGCCCAAAGACAGCGTTACAGGAGGCAATAGGCCATAGGCCCCGGAAGGCACTAGTGAAAGTAAGGCCTAATGAGACTGAAGGCCCAGAGGCACAAGGTAACCTAAGGCCTAGATAGGCCACAGGATAAGGCACTAGGAGCAGGCAAGGCAAGGGACAAGAAGGCCCAAAGGTCACAAGGCATACAGTAAAGAGACAGCAGCCAGGTCAGAGAGCCAAGGGTGACTCCATGAAATGATGTCTAGTGCAGGGTTCAATGGGGCTGGAGCTTGGGTGAGGTGCAGGCAGCAAGGCAGAGCTTGGCAAGGCTGGAAGTGAATTTCGCTAAGGACCCCTGGTGGACAGGAGGCTGCATCACAGGCTGAATCAGGTGGCCAGTGAGTAGATGGCTTGGGTGGCTTGGAGGAGAGCTCACTGGAGATCTCTGCAGATGGCGAGGTGTTGTAGTTCGAATCAGTGTGCGATGAGGCTGCGCAGCAAACAAAATTGTAACAAGAAGCTTGACCGCTTACAGGACATCACTGATTTACCAGTCAGGTTTTGTTTTCTTTCTCAAGGGATAAAGTGATACTGATTAAGGGTCAGAGTTATTCTTTGAAACTACATTTCTCTTATCATTAAACCATACCTCCTCCCTTTAGGAACTCTGAATTTTGTGGACTATTTTAATATAGTGCTTTTGCAACATTTTGTGAAACATTACTCTGTCTAAGACATGAAAGCCATGATGACTCTTAATCTGATTTTTCTGCAAACTCTTTCTAAGCACAACACAGAGGAAACTATAAAAATGAAGCTGCATCCTTAAATGTAACGTACACCAGAGCCCCTCAGCTGATATCCCTTTTCCCTCCAACTGTGCTGTCACTGAGTTGTGTCTGCTAAGCCGAACATCATTCTTCAAGCTTTTATTATAGGTGTGCCAGCCAGGCATGGACTATGTGGGGAGAGTAGAAATAATTCAGCGCGGTTCCTTGCTCCTGGGATATGTGAGCGATAATGCCTTAATTCACTTTAGTCTTCTTTCCACATTCAGCTCATGTGCATAGAAGTTAAGACAGTGGAAGTGCTAGCAGGTAAGATGGAGACAGTTTTGTAATTCCCTCTACATCAGTGATGGCTAACCCATGACACGCGTGTCAGAGGTGACACGCCGAGGCGTTTTTGCTGACACGCGCAGCGTTTCAAGGACTATCGGGATTTTTTTTTTTTTTATCAGCTGCGCCGAGCCTTTTCTTTTTCAGCTGCACCGACCCTTTAAAATTTGTTTTTTTAGTATCCCCCTACCCTCCGGACCCCTCCACCAATGCCCCCGGGCGCAGGGAGGCTAATGCGGTGCAGCGATGAGGCTCAAGACAAAGATCGCATTTAAACGCGCTGATGCTCCTCCTCCTTCCTGCCTGTGCGTCCCCGGAAGTAAACGTTGCCGGAGCCGCGTGGGCAGGAAGAGGTGAAGCATCAGCATGTGCAGAAGAGGAGCAGCATTTGCGTTTACGGGCCGCCGTGAATTCCAAGTCGCAGCGGCCCGAGAAGAGGAAGAGGCCCGGTAGCAGGGCCGCCGTGGCCCGAGAAGATCAGGGCCGCTGCAGAGCCCATCCTGCGGCGACCCGCGAAGAGGAGGCCCAGAGGTGAGAGAGAGGCTGAGGGTCTGTAGAGTGTGCATGTGTGCGTGTTTGAGATGAGCTGAGAGACTGTGTGTGAGAGTGAAGACCTGAATGTTTGCAGAGACAGCATGTGAGAGCCTCTGTGTGTTTGTGAGGGAGAGAGAGAGAGAGCATGTGCCAGTGAGAGCCTGTGTGTATGAATGATTGTATGAGAGAGAGCATGTGCCAGTGAGAGCCTGTGTGTATGAATGATTGTATGAGAGAGAGCATGTGCCAGTGAGAGCCTGTGTGTATGAATGATTGTATGAGAGAGAGCATGTGCCAATGAGAGTCTGTGTGTATGAATGATTGTATGAGAGAGAGCATGTGCCAGTGAGAGCCTGTGTGTATGAATGATTGTATGAGAGAGAGCATGTGCCAGTGAGAGCCTGTGTGTATGAATGATTGTATGAGAGAGAGCATGAGCCTGTGTGTGTGTGTGTGAGAAAGAGAAATGCATGTGAGAATGAGAACCTGACTGTGTGTTTGAGGGAAGAAGATGGAGAGAAAAGAAACAGAAAAAAAGACAATATAAAAGGAATTGGCAAAAAAATAAGAAAGGGAAGGTGGAAAAAATAAGCCTGTGACCAACCAATTAGAAAACTAAGATCAGACAGCAAAGGCAAAAAAAAAATAAAATTACTTTTTAGTGATTGGCACATGTAATCTTTGGGAATGTGCAAGAATAGCACTTTCTCTACGGATCTCACAATGTACGAGATCAGCATGGAGAAAGTGGAAGCCCACGGGGCCTGCACAGAGAAGGCAGCAGAATGGGCTTCAGTGTCAGTAGCAGCAATCGGCACCTCCCCAATAGCCATGCGGCATCAGTGACAGTGGCAGCAGAGGAATGAGAGAGGTTCCGAGGTTGCTGGCAAAAGAGAGGCGGGTCTGCCTTTAATGTGTGCATGTGTATGAATGGGACTCTGCCTGGGGGTGTATGTGTGTGAATGCATGGGTGCCTGCCTGGGGGTCTGTGTGTATGAGAATGAATGTGTGCATGCCTGGGGGATGGGGAGGGAGTGGTGTGAAAATGAATGGGAGCCAATAAAAGAAACCGACTGACAGATGAAGTTTGTAACGCTTGCTTGGACTTGAAGTGTACGAAATACCAACCTTCAATTGAAGATTTAGCCAATGAAATTCAGCAACAAAAAAGTCACTAAGCAGGTAAGGTAAAGAATTATTTGTTTTTGCTTTATTAATAAATACAGTACATATATTAAAATTATAACTTTTTGTTATTGATTAGAGCTACAAATATCACAAAATTATGGATTTTTCTAGAAGTGACACTCCACCCGAGTTATGCTCGGTTTTTTTTATGAATTTTGACACACTGAGCGCAAAAGGTTGGCCATCACTGCTCTACATAGATCTCAAGAGAAGGCTTCATTTGGTTCAAGACACTGCTGTGTGCCCGCTGTCTGGGATTCTGAGGCATGATCATATCAGACTGGTTCATTGGCTTCCTGAAGTTCAGAGAACAGAATTTTAAATCATGTTTCTGGTTTATATAATTCTAAATGACGCTGCTCCCTGCTGTCTTAGCTCCCGTGTTGCTGGATACGTGCTAGAACTCTCTTTGCAATGCATACCACCCAGTGGCTACCATTACAAACTCTGAATAGGATAAAGTTAAAGCTTGAAACTAATAGGAGAGCTTTTTCCTGGAATGCTGTCCTCCAGGATCTCAAGTCAGACTAACCCGGTCTTGTTTAGAAAAATTTGCAAGGCCTGGTTATTTCAGATAGCCTTTACATAGTGCCTGGCTTTTCTTTTAGGGCACTGCCTTGTTCTGGATATTTTCTTTAATTTTAGATTGCTTTTCTTTTGTTTGGTTAAGATAGTAACATAGTAAACTACGGCAGAGAGAGATCAAAAAAAGGCCCATCTAGTGCTCCCAGCGGAGAATTTATGCACATTTATCCACAGAAAATTCCCACATGGAACATAACCGCCAGCCCCATTTTGTCCCCTTTAGGGCTGCAACTGCCGCTCTGTGCAGGTAGCAGAGATGTGGCTGCATTGTGCTTCCTGGAAGGTATGGGGCAAAGAGAATACTTCACACAGGTATTTAAGGTAATATGTGACACAAGGTCTATATTTACACCAGTGGTTTGTCAGTACACAATGCATATTTGTGTATCATTGAGGATCGTCAATGAAGTAATGTCCTGGATTCAATATTGATTTTACTCCTTATATTTATGTTCTGATTTTGTGTCCATGTGTGTATCATGTTTGGGAAATAAAATCCCAGATCTGCAGGCCCTAATGGCTGAAGCAGAATTAGACATTGTTGCTATAACAGAAACATGGTTCACAGAATCTCATGAATGGGATACAACAATACCAGGCTACAACTTGTTAAGGAAGGACAGAAAGGATAGAAAAGGGGGAGGTGTGGCTCTTTATGTCAGACAAAACATCCAAGCAACTGAGCTACAAGGAAGTTGGGGTAAGGAAGAAGCTCTATGGCTCAACCTAAAAAAAGATGACGGAGCATCCATTTATATTGGAGTGGTTTACAGGCCTCCAAACCAAAAGGAAGAGCTGGACAGAGAGCTGGTTGAAGACATCCATAAGATAGGTAAGAAGGGAGAAGTGGTGATCGTAGGTGACTTTAATATGCCAGATGTAGACTGGAAAATCCCATCTGCAGAAACTAAAAATAGTAGAGCGATAGTGGATGCCATGCAAGTATCTTTGTTCAAACAAATGGTGTTGGAACCCACGAGAGAAGGAGCTATACTCGACTTAGTGCTCACTAATGCAGATAATGTCTCAGATGTCCAGGTGGGAGCCCACCTCAGCAGCAGTGACCATCTAACGGTATGGTTTAATATCAATAAAAGAATAGGGAAAAGAACCACAAAGACCCGAGTTTTACAGTTCAAAAACACAGACTTTGAGGAAATGGGTAAGTACCTGGAGGAAGAACTAAAAGGATGGGAGAACGAGAGAGATGTGGATCAGCAGTGGACCAATCTAAAAGGAGCAATCACCAAGGCAACTGCTCTATATGTTAGAAATGTAAAGAAAAGCAAAAGGAAACTGAAACCTATCTGGTTCTCAAAGGAGGTGGCTGACAAAATTAAAGCTAAAAGAACAGCATTCAAGATATATAAAAGATCCCAAAGGGAGGAGCACAAAGAAGCATATTTGAATCAACTGAGGGAGACAAAGAAATTAATCAAGTTGGCAAAAAGTCAAGCGGAAGAGAGGATTGCCAAGGAGATAAAAAATGGTGACAAAACATTTTTCAGATACATCAGCGAAAAGAGAAAGGTCCAAAGTGGTATAGCGAAATTGAAAGGTGGTAATGATCAATGTGTGGAGAGTGACGAAGAAATGGCAGAAATATTAAACGAATAC